>NC_037680.1:106625444-106750761 GCF_003255815.1 Theropithecus gelada | reverse complement strand
TTTTATGAAGAGAATTAGGGTAGGATTTACTTTTGTATATGATACATCCATAATGTTATTCTTTTTTTTTTTTTTTTTTTTTTTTTTTTTGAGACGGAGTCTCGCTCTGCCGCCCAGGCTGGAGTGCAGTGGCCGGATCTCAGCTCACTGCAAGCTCCGCCTCCCGGGTTCACGCCATTCTCCTGCCTCAGCCTCCCGAGTAGTTGGGACTACAGGCGCCCGCCACCGCGCCCGGCTAGTTTTTTGTATTTTTTAGTAGAGACGGGGTTTCACCGTGTTAGCCAGGATGGTCTCGATCTCTTGACCTCGTGATCCGCCCGTCTCGGCCTCCCAAAGTGCTGGGATTACAGGCTTGAGCCACCGCGCCCGGCCTCACCTGCCTTATTTCTTAAGAAACCTCAGTTCCATGACTTATTTAATTACCCACTCCACCCCATAAACAGTCCATTGGTGACACAGCTTCCTGAAGTGAACATGGTGCTTTCTTCTAATGAGACTCTGGCATTTATTCCTGCTTCAAAGTATGGTCCAAGAACAGAAGCATGGGAATCACCTGGGGGCTTATGAGAACATCAGACTCTCCAGCCCCACCCCAGACCTGCTGAGTCATGTTTTAACAAGATCCAGATGATTTATAGACATATTGAAGTCTGAATAGCACGGCTCTGGAGACCACTGAGATTTTTGTTAGGATGACCCTGATTCCCCCTTGAATTCAGAAGAGTAGAAAAAACTGCTCACCTCCCAAGCTTCGGGAAAGACAGCTCTACCTCCTCTCACCTTTTGGATATGCCCCTGAAATGGCTGTTTTCACTGCCAGGTCATTTCACAGATACCTCAAAGCCTGCTCAGCAAGAGACTGGAGGGAGAATGAAGAGAAAGACTCATTTGATGTATTAGGTTGTTCTTGTATTGCTATAAAGAAATATCTGAGGCTGGATAATTTATAAAGAAAAGAGGTTTAATTGGCTCATGGTTCTTTCAGCTATACAGGAGGCATAGTGCCAGCATCTGCTTCTGGCGAGAGCGTCAGGGAGCTTCCAATCATGGTAGAGGGTGATGGGGAGACAACATGAACATGGTGAGAGAGGAGGCAAGCGTGGGGAGGTGCCACACACTCTTAAACAACCAGATCTCACAAAAACTCAGAGTGAGAACCCACCCGTCACTGAGAGGATGATGCTAAGTCATTTACGAAGGCTCTGCCCCCATGATCCAATACCTCCCACCAGGCTCTAGCTCCAACCAACACTGGGGATTACATTTCAACAAGACAAATATCCAAACCATATCATTGATAAACTGCTTATTTTGGTCCAATTCCACCCCTGGCCAGATGCCCTTCAGGCTAAGAAATCAGGTTTATGCTCAACTAAATGAAGGCCATAGAGAGGAATGTTTATGTCTTTGCCCCTCAGATCTTGGTCTCTCTCTTTCTGTCTCTCTCTGTGTCTGTCTGTCTGTCTCTCTCTCTCTCTCATTCTCTGATGGTTTAATACAACTAGGGCATAACCTAGCAGAAAATAGAAGCTTGGGATAAGGGGAGAAGGAGTACATGAGAGTCAGTGCGACAGTAGGTTGGGAGAGCTTGGATCAGCACAATCATTTATGGTAAATGATCCCTTGGACACACCTCAGACTACTAAATTAGAATCTTCAGACATGGGGCTCAGGAAGCTGTGATTGAACAAACACCTGCAGTGACTTTCATGCAAATAAAGTTTGTGTGCATTTATAGCATAAGAAAATGGCTCTTCAATTCTAGGATGGAAAAATTAGATATTGGGCATTACAAACTCCCAAACTATATCTTCTACCTGCTGCCTAGATTGTTTGAACACTGGCAAGTACTAATACGTGACTTTAAGGGAAGATGTGCTGTTGGGTGAAAAACAAGTAGAGGTGGACTAGCTGGTAACATAGCAAGCATAAATATAATACATAGTGAGTTCCCAACAATGAGGGGATTGAAATTATTCCTAAGTCATGTGATTTCATAGAATGGGTGTACATACACACACACACACACACACACACATATGCACACACACATCTGCCTAATGCCTTCATAAAATATTGCAAACTGCCAGGCACAGTGGTTCATGCCTGTAATCCCAGCATTTTGGGAGGCCAAAGAGGGAGGATCTCTTGAGCCCAGGAGTTCAAGACCAGCCTGGACAACATAATGAGACGCCATGTCTTCAAATAAAAAATTAACCAGGCGTGGTGGCACATATTTGTAGTCCCAGCTACTCAGGGGGCTGAAGTGGGAGAATCACTTGAGCCCAGGAGGTCAAGGCTGCAGTAAGCCGTGATTGTGCCACTGCCCTTTAGCCTGGATGATAAAGTGAGACCCTGTCTAAAAAAAAAAGATGCAAACTTTATTTTTTGCAGGGACCCTCTCCCTTTAATTTTTATACAGACCTGAATTATATCAAGTTACAAAACAGCTTAGTTATTGCCATGGCTTGAATGTTTGCTTCAAAACTCATGTTGGAATGTAATTGTCTTTGTGATGGTATTAAGAGATAGGGCCCTTGGGAGGGGATTAGGTCATGAGTGAGGGTCTGTTGTCATGAATGGATTAGTGTCTTTATCTCAGGAGTGGGTTAGGTATCATGGAAATGGGCTCCTGACAAAAAGGATAAGTTTGGTCCTCTCTTTCTCTGTCTTGAGTACTTACATAACTTTCCAATTTCCTCCATGGGAAGATGCAACAAGAAGGCTCTCACCAAATGGCTGAGTGTCACGCCCTTGGACTTCCCAGCCAGCCTCAAGAATCATGAGACAACTAAATATCTTTTCTTTATAAACTACCCAGTCTGTGGTATTCTGCTTAGCAGCAGAAAACAGACTAAGACAGTCATACACAAATGAGGAATAAAATACTTGTCAGGAATTAATCCACTTTTCCCCCACAGGTTCTTACCTGCTTCTCCTAAATAACTTGGCAAACACTAGAATTGCTGGAACAGGAAATAATTAAAAGTGATGCATGTGTTTATATATTTTGCATAAAAATTTTTCCCCCAAAACTACTATTCAAAAATTCTAAGAACCAATAGGATAGTTGTGAGGCATAAGGAAAAGGGAGAGAGAGAAGAAGGGCAGATGTGTGCCTTGCAGTGTTTCAGGGGCAAGACTGCATAAGATATGCTATGTAGAGTACCAGAGTCAGGTGGCCTTCTTGGGGCAGGTGGGGAATGGGTCCTCTCACCCTTCTGGAAATTTTCCAAAACCCCTTCCAGAAAATGATCAATTACCCTCTATTGTCCACCAATCCTGACGTAAACATCAGGAAAACAAAACTGCTGAGCAACTTGCAATAGACAAAATGATTGTGCACAGTCATAAATTTAGTATCAAGGTAGAGTGTGACTGGATGACACTGCCATTGATGTCCAGAACTAATATTATAGGCAATCCAGCCTGAGGATAGTTCATTTGTACCATTGTTATGGATGGAGGGTGGGAAGCAATTGAGAAGAGAAGGATTAATGAATAGAAAGTGGAGAAAACTTATTTTATAGCTCCTCTCAGTTGGGTCATATTTTGGGTGTGTCATGGTTCCTGAAGAAATAGAAAATACAATTTCAGGACAGTACCTGTGATAAACCCCATTTTCCAAAGATGGTCACAACAATATCTCCCATCCCACCTGCTCTTCTTCAGTGTGACTTTGCCATTCCTAACATTGAAAGGTGGAATTCTAGCCCCCTTCCCCTTGCATCGGAATGGTCTAGTGGCTGCTTCAACCAATCAGGAATGTGCCTGCCATGCTCCGGACCACGTGCACTTAGAGCCCTGAGTTGCCATGTCAGTAGTCCGATGACACTGAAGCTGCCATGCTGGAGAGGCCATGTGTAGGCCCTCCAGCCAACATCACAGTGGAGCACCCAGCTGACAAAAAGCATCTGCTGCCAGCCATCAGAGTGCACCACCTTGCAGGTCGAGACCAGCTGACATCTGACTGTCCACATGAGGAGCCTTGAATCAGAATGGCCCAACTGAGCCCTTCCCAAGTTTCTGATCCACTAAATTGTAAGCAAAATTAAACGTTTGTTTGTTTTGTTTTCTGATGCAGGGTTTCACTCTCTCACCCAGGCTGGAGTGTAGTGGCTCATTTACAGCTCACTGCAGCCTGGACATCCAGGCTCAAGTGATCCCTGCAGCTCAGCCTCTTGTGTAGCTGGGACTACAGGTGCACACCATCACATCTGGCTTACTTTGTTTTTGTTTTTGTAAAGATGAGGTCTCACTATGTTGCCCAGGCTGATCCCAATCTCCTGGGTTCAAGCAATCTTCCTGCCTTGGCCTCCCCAACTGCTGAAATTACAGGCATGAGCCACCGGGCCTGGCCAAAATTAAATGGTTATTTTAAGCTGCTAAGTTTTGGTGTGATTTGTCACATAGCACTAGTAAATGGAATAGTACCTAACTGAAACCCTGAAATTACAAAATCTCAGACTGTTTTCTTCCCTGCATAATTATTTCTATTTTAGTGTTTTTCCTTTTCTTGGAGAAAGATCTGAAATCCATGCTCTGTGTATGTGTGAATCATGATAATGTTATGAGCTGACCACTTTCAAAGGGCTAAAAAGAGAATGCTGGTGTGTGGTTAACCCCACTTTCAAAGGTCGATTTTGCTCTGCTTAGAACAAAGCTGAATCTCCAAATTTTCAGCATAAGGGTAAACCTTGAAGTGTGAAGAAAAGAGGCAACTACCTATGTCAGGTTGTCTGAAAGGTATTTATTTCATTTCCTTCTTGTCAATGATCTAATGGTGGAATTACAAACATCTTCACAGATTGGTGGAAGAGATTACTGGTGAGAAGAAAATGAAATAATTAATCTTTGGGCCAGGTACGGTGGCTCATGCCTGTAATCCCAGTGTTTTGGGAAGCCAAGGCAGGCAGATCGCTTGAGTCCAGGAGTCTGAGACCATCCTGGGCAAGAGGTAAAACCCTGTCTCTACAAAAAAAAAAAAAATTAGCCAGACACGGTGGCACGAGTTTATGTCCCAGCTACTCGGGAAGCTGAGGTAGGAAGATGACTTGAGTTAGGAGGAGGTCCAGGCTGCAGTGAGCCATGATCACATCACTGTACTCCAGCCTGGGTAACAGAGTGAGACCCCATCTCAAAGAGAGAGATAGAGAGAGAGAGAGAGAGAAAGAGCAAGTTCTTTGGGATTATCTGACTCTAGTGTTCCAATAAAGTAGCAGGGAAAAAGAAGGAAGCAAATACAGCTTAACAGGAGAAGGAATCTTCTAGAATTAAAGAGCTGGTGAGTGTTAGGAAATGAGCTATCACAGGTGTTCCATAATTGAACAATCAGTTGTATGGGGAGGTAAACAGGGTTAGATTGGATGAGGTGTTGACAAACTTTGTCTGAAAAGGAGAAAATAATAACTATTTTCAGCTTTGCATACCGCAAAAGCAGCCCTAGACAATACATAAGTGGACACTGTATTCTACTAAAACTGTATTTCCCCCAAATGGGTATCAAGCTGGATTTGGCCCAATTTGCTGACTCCTGGTTTAGATAATCTCCAACATCTCTTTTGACCCTTGGATACTGGTAAATGAACTTTTAGAATGCCAGCACCCCCCAATGCTGGTCCCTTAACCATTTGAACACTAGCCTGGAATTAGTTTGCAATCCAAGCCCTCGAGAGTGGACACAGGGGGGCCCCCCACTGGGGAGAGTCAGTGTGCAGAGGAAGAGAAAGAGTTGCTGGAAACTCTGGTCCTGCTTGACTAACAGGCTGTACATGTCTTAAAAACAGAGACAGTCTTTATGTGCCCAGCTTCTGTTCCAGCCAGTCTCCCCACTGCCCACTGCCACCCACTCCCCACCCCCAGATGCAGTTCAGAAACAAGAAGAGTGCTATTTGCTTCTACCACCCTGTATGTTGAAATGAATGACACAGATGCATGTTCACAGCAAGAGCAGAGGAATGGCCAATTTCATCATCCCAGTAGTAAGGCAAGTTAAAAGCCAAAGCCTGCTAACCCCTAGAGTAAGAACCTTTACGCTGTGTAGATTTACTTGGGTGTGCATTCAATGAGGAGAGCTGGCACTCTAAGGGCCACTGAGGTGGGGCCTGGGGACCCGCAGAGGAACAAACCAGCTCTCAAAGGGTTAATAACAAGGAGAAAAACTGAGCACATCAGCATTTTTTTCCCTTTGGCTTTTTAAAAATTCTTTCCATCTACTAGCTTTATTTTATGCCATTCCAAACTGAGTCAGTGGCGTAGGAATCATCTAAGGATAACATGTGCATTTTAAGGAAAATAAAAAATTGGGGGCAGGAGAGAGCCTTCACTGCAAAGATATTATCCATGGTCAGAAACCTGAGATTTTTGTTCCCAAATTCCATGGATGTTAGGAGGCTCTTCCCAAATTGCACAGCCTCTTCCCTGCGATGTCACCTGGCAGACTCTGCCACGCAGCTGTCCAGCTCCTGTAGCCTCCAGTCATCCACCAGACTCCGAGAAATCTGTCCAGTGGCCTCTCTATCATGGTATTCACATTTTGTCTTCTCTGTTCCTGTTTCTCTGAGCCACAGGAAATGAGAGACTAGGGGCATGCAAGCATCTGGGCTTTTGTGGGGTATAGTGCATCCATGTGGGATACAGTACATCCCTGTGGGGATGCATAGCTCTCTCCTGCATTTCGTTAGGTCCAGCAAGTAGACCCTAGAAGGCTTACACATAGCAGACACTCAAAAACTATATCTTTGCACCAAATTTTTTTTTTTTTTTTTTTTTTTTTTTTTTTTGAGGTGGAGTCTCTCTGTCACCTAGGCTGAAGTGCAGTGGCTCAATCTCAGCTCACTGCAAACTCCACCTCCCCGGTTCAAGTGATTCTCCTGGCTCAGCCTCCCGAGTACTGAGTAGCTGGGACTACAGGCACGCACCGCCACACCTGGCTAATTGTGGTATTTTTAGTACAGACAGGGTTTCGCCATGTTGGCCAAGCTGGTCTTGAACTCCTGACCTCAGGTGATCCTCCCACCTCAGCCTTCCAAAGTTCTGGGATTACAGGCATGAGCCACCATGCCCGGCCTTGCAGCAAATGATTTAACTCAGTCCATTTAAATGCCTAGATGTCTAATGGACTGGGCATGGTGGCTCACACCTGTAATCTCAGCACTTTGGGAAGGCAAGGCAAGAGGATTGCTTGAACCTAGGAGTTTTAGACCAGCCTGAGCAACATAGTGAGACCTCATCTCTATATTAAAAAAAAAAAAAAAAAGTTTAAAAAGATAATAAAATATAAATGTACAACATAGAATTACAACTATTTTGTACAGCAATTTGGGAGGCCGAGGCCAGGAGTGATATTCAAAATATTTCATATCTGGTAAGGCAAGATCACCAACCAATCAGAATGAACCCAGCCTTGGCAGGAGACAGGTAAGGTGTAGCAAGGAACCAGGAAGCAGCTATTTACCCACTGACCAGTCATGACAGTAATGCATCAACATTTTCATACCCTATATGGCCATAATGGAAATACCAGCTGGGCATCAGTCCTGCTGTCCTCAAAATAGACTAGAAGACAGTTTGGGACTGATCACAGGGGACTGAGAATATTGTCCTTAAGTATTATTTTCCCAATGTATGAAGAGCCCAGGGCTGGAGCCCAGGACGTGCAGAGGCCCGAGGCCTAACTGATGGGAGCTGAGGCTTGGGGAGGGGGGTGAAGTAGGAGTAAAGAGTGCTTCAAATGGGAGGACTTGATTCAACAGTGTGGGCTACAGGGGTGTGACATTATCTGACCCTTACTTCTGAAATGCCCATCTGTTCTAGCTGGGTAACCAACAGTAATGTTACCACTAAGACACTGGGGACTCAGGAGATGGGCAAATTGAACGGAGAATGAGGAATGTAATTTTCAGCCATCTAAGGTAAAGCGTGTGGGAGAGCCAGCTGGACAGGAGTAGGGGGCCAACTGACCTCAGAGGCTTGATGGGCAAGAAACCACCTGGAGAGGAACTTCAGGAGGGAAAAGATGGGCCACTGCCTTGGGAACTGACTGGGCTCCAAAGACACTTAACTTACTTTACAACATTGCTGTGGACTGTCCTTGTCTACAGACAGTCCTGAGGTTCCGAACTTCAGTCCTTTATGTTAAGACTTCTCTTTTCCTGATCAGGAAGTGGCTCTCTCCAAATCCCATCCTCTCACAATCTTTGGGTTTCCTGCTAAATTTAAACAAAACATAGAGATTGTCTACCAATGATCTCAAATGCCCTGAGAGAAACTTCGAGAGAACACACCCTTCTCATTGCCAAGGTGGAGTTTCTAAGGAAAAGGGAACAGAGGAGCAGTGGTTCCAGACTGAACAAGTAAAAAGGTGCTTTCCCACAGCAACTTGGTTTTGCCGTTGGCAACTAGGGAAAGTTTGATTTCTAGAGAAGGAAGTAGAGAACAGGATCAGCAAACCAGAGAACGCTCTCCAAGGCCCCTAGGAACACCATGGGAGCCTCAAACACACCCAACAGCAGTGAGTGTGAGTTGCCCAATAAGTCCGTATGTATAACAAGATATCTACTCTATGCCCTGTGCTGCACAGAGAATCACATGTGTATCCTTTCCCCCTAGAACTCAGAACCACGAATCATCCTAATCCAAGGCACACGGGCCGTGTGTGCATCAGGATTCTTGCACTTGCATAGGATGAACTGCAACTCACGCTGACTCAAGAGCACATATGGTTCAAGTAACAGAGAAACACAGACAGAGATTCCGGAAAGCAAGGCTGGACCCAGCAGCTTAAATGAGGCCATGATTTCTTCGTCTCTCCAATTTTTGGCTCTGTTCTGTTTTCACTGACTTTAACTTTTGATAGGGCTGTGCTCCCATAAGGCAGCAAAAGTTTCCCCCAGCAGTTCAAGGCTTAGTTTCTATCAGGTTGGCAAGCCCAGCAGACGATGCCTCTTTCCCAACAGTTACAGTCAAAGAGCTGAGATTTGAGGTACAATTGGCTTGGTTTGGGTCATAGGTCTATTCCCAAGCCAATTTCTATAGTCAGAAAAAAAGTATGCCCTGACAGGATGGGCCTGGGATCCTGTAAAAGCAGCTCAACCCAGCTGGGCACGGTGGCTTATGCCTGTAATCCCAGCACTTTGGGAGGCCAAGGCAGGTGGATCACCTGAGGTCAGGAGTTTGAGACCAGTATGGCCAACATGGTGAAATCCCATCTCTATTAAAAATACAAAAATTAGCCGAATTTGGTGATGCATGCCTGTAATCCCCACTACGTGGGAGGCTGAGACAGGAGAATTGCTTGAACCCGGGAGGCAGAGGTTGCAGTGAGCCAAGATCATGCCACTGCACTCCAGCCTGGGTGATAGAGTGGAACTCTGTCTCAACAAAAAAACAAAAAAAAAACAAAACAAAACAAACAAACAAAAAGGCAGCTCAACCCTTACCAGAGATGGCTCACCATGGGGAAAACCAGGCTGCTGTTAGAGAAGAAAAGAAGATGTGGGCTGGACAGACAATAACAGCAGAAGTGCTCCACAGAGTACCAGACAAATCTCATGGGTTCATAAAAGGGGTCCTGTTCATTTTTACCTGAGCTGGCACAGTGGCTCACGCCTGTAAACCCAACACTTTGGGAGGCCAAGACAGGTGGATCTCTTGAGGACAGGAGTTCGAGACCAGCTTGGCCAATATCACGAAAACCCATCTCTGCTAAAAATACAGAAAAATTAGCCAGGTGTGGTGGCAGGCATCTGTAATCCCAGCTACTCAGGAGGCTGAGGCAGGAGAATCACTTGAACCTGGGAGGTAGAGGTTGCAGTGAGCCAAGATCACATCACTGCACTCCAGCCTGGACAATAGAGCAAGACTCTATCTCTTTCTCTCTCTATGTATATACAATCTATATATATATATATTTGATCTGAGAGATGTGACCATTAAGGAGCTAGCTTGAGTTGAATCATGACCAAAAAAAAAAGGGGGGGGGGAGAAAAAAGAAAGGATTATGATAAATTAAAAAGTACAGTAGAAGGAGATCCCAAGCCAAGGAAAAAGCACGTGGAAACGCAAAGCATGAATGTCTTCTGGAAACTGAGGGCAATCCACTCCAACCTGGAACAGTGACAACACAGGTGTAGCAGAAGAGAACACTTGAAACGTGAACTGGTTCAGGTCAAGGAAGCCTTTAAGCACCTGGTTAGGGAGACAGGGACACCTGTTCCTTAAACCAATTGTAGCCTGCAAGAAACAGGGGACATGTCTCTCAAGATTTTTTTCACCCCCTTGAGATGTGTACTCAACTAAAGGCAGCATGCTTTCATGGTTGATGCAGGGACTGCAGAGCTGGACTGCCTGATTCACATCCCAGCTCAGCCACTTACTAGCTTCATGAACTGGGGCAAGTTCCTTCACCCGTCTGTGCCCTTGTTTCCTCACCTGTAAATGAGAAAATAATAGCCTCTCCTTCATGGAGGTATTGTGAAGATTGAACAAAATAATTCATAAAGATGTGAGAATCCAGCCAGGCTCATTGTAAGCATGGTCAATGACTCTTCTTAACAAGCACACACCAGTGGTGGGCCAGTGGAGAGGCACCTCCAGCCGGCTGGCACCTCTGTGTAACCTACTTTGCTCAGGATGGGATTGGTCAGTGCCCACACTCTAAGCATGGACCATCCTTCCAATTCCACCGCCGTAACCAACTTTAAAAATCCCAATTAGCTTAGTGCGCATAGATTTAGACCTCCATCCTATAGCTAATTAGAAGCTCTGTGTTCTTGGGCAGGGAAGGGTGTACCAATGCTTATATTTTACTACTTATTATTGGGTGGAAAGCCTACTTTGTCACTGGGTAGCCCCAAACATCATTATTTTCAACTCAACCTTTTTGAGCCTATTCAGTTTCTCCAGGGAAGAATCTTCTAGTCTCCTTTTAGGGAAAAGAAGCCAGGCTACCCTCCTGGGAACAGGAGTGGTGAAAGGTACTAGGGTTGGGGTGTCCCACCACTTAGTGCACAGATGTCACCCAACCCCACAGCTCTCTGGGTCCTCAGCTCCACCTTCTGCCCTGCCTGATACCTGAATCTAGACCCTCTCTGGTTCAATTTCTCCAGAAAATAAACACCCTGTGAGGCGAGGGGTTGAGGATTTTTTGGCTAATTCTTCTGATGCAATTGGTCTGGAGTTTGGCCTGACCCAGGTGTTCTAATGTGTAGCCAAGGCAGGGAACAATTGCCTTAAAGCAATGCTTGCCACATGTCAGTTATTTGCCTACCATCTTGCTGAACAATTATTTATTTATCACTTTCTTTAAATGAAATCAGGTTTAACTTTCTTACTTTGATAAGAAGTGTCATATCATTTGTGTAAATGGAAAGCAAGTCTACCACTTGTAAATTTGTGAAAGAGCAAAAAATCTCCTCCTCACTCCCCTCACCCTGCTTTGTTTTATTTTATAATGCTTAGCACCTGAAATATTGCCTGTTTCACTCTCCCTTAGAATGCATACTCCATGAGAACAGGAACTCCTGTCAGCTTATCCAATATAGTATTCTCCATCACCCAAGACTCACCTGGCCCTCAATAACTATTGTTAAATAAATTAATAAGAGAAACCACAAATAAGTACCTAAAAACAACATATGGTTATTAAATTCCAACTAGGTAGGGGGGCTATTTGTTGATGATTCCGAATCTGAACACTGCTCTCTCTCTTAATAAATTATAAGTGTTAAAGACTCCACCCTGACTTCCTCCTTGAGTATTCAATGAACTGAAAAAGAATTGCACATGCACATGTTTATTACTGATGTGTCAGCATCTAGACACCTGGTGTCTGGCACCTTGTAGGAGCTCAGTACTCTTTTAAAATGCCTGAAGGAGACCTAGTGTTTGTTACTGCTAGTCAGTGTGGGTCTAAAATTACCAGTGCTCCCAGTTCGCCCTCCAGAAGATACTGCCTCAAATCATTCTGACAGTCCTGATACCCAAGAAGCACACCCTCCTATTTTTGCAACCAGTATAACCTCTATGAACAATGTCCTTCTCCGTCCTCTCACCTCTATACGTATTGAGGAGGATCAAACCATTTTTTTCATTCTTCCCATTGGTAGACCTCTTTCCATGGAGGTTTAAAACCCCATGAACTGCCTTTGATTATGGTTTTTGTTTTACCCCAAGTATCCTGAAGGCCCCACTGTGGTTCAAGTGTGTGGGAGTCTAGGCTAGTTACACATCCATATCAATGCTGGCCTTCCTTACAATGAATCCAGATGACTATGTTTTATTAGGCGCTGTCAAGTCACCAACAAACACAATAATTTGGTCCTCTCATCCCAAGGTAAAAGTCATTGAAGATTGGGTTCAGGATTTAGCCATCCATGCATGACAAGAGTTTTGAGAAAACTAACCCCAACTAACTAAACCTAAGTTATATTGCCCTTGTCTGGCCATCCTGGTCCCTAGGGAGCTAGTCACACAATAAATTGGGAAGGTAGGCATTTTTATGTGACACCACCCCTCCCCCATGTCTCACCTGATTATCCAATCCCACATGGGAGAGGAGATCATAGAGAACTATTTAAAAGCCTTCTGGCCGGGCGCGGTGGCTCACGCCTGTAATCCCAGCACTTTGGGAGGCCAAGACGGGCGGATCACGAGGTCAGGAGATCGAGACCATCCTGGCTAACACGGTGAAACCCCGTCTCTACTAAAAATACAAAAAAACTAGCCGGGCGAGGTGGCGGGCGCCTGTAGTCCCAGCTACGCGGGAGGCTGAGGCAGGAGAATGGCGTGAACCCGGGAGGCGGAGCTTGCAGTGAGCCGAGATCGCGCCGCCGCACTCCAGCTTGGGCGTCTGAGCAAGACTCCGTCTCAAAAAAAAAAAAAAAAAAAAAAAAAGCCTTCTTTGGGAGATCCACTTCTCTGCAAATATCCCACTCCTCTCTGCTGAGCAACCCTCTCCATGCTCAGCAGCAGGTTTCCCTGCTGAGGCAGAGGAGCCTGATCCACCCAGTCCTTCCTACCCTGGGAGCTACAGGTGGGCTCAGCCTCCACCAATAAACTGAGACCCATAAAAGGGGAGTGGAGAGAGGTAGGGAGGGCAGAAGGAACCAAGAGGAATAGAGAGGTGTTAAGTGTGAGAAAATGAAAGTCCTTGTAGCTTTTCTATATTTTCTTTTATGTTTTCTTTTCTTTTTTTTTTTTTTAACTTTTTTAATTAAAAACAAATTGTGCGTACTTAGAGGATGTGTATATTTATGGGATACATATTTTCTGGAACTGCATAAGATCGGAAACCAAACACTGGGAAACAGGAAAAGAAAAAGCAGTTAGATTAGCCAGTTTCCTGCAGCATTGTTAATGAAGGTCACCATAGCACTGTTGGATACTAAATGGAATTCGGCACTGCAAAAATTCAGCTAGAAAATAACAGCTAACACCCATGGGTGCTATGTGCCAAGGATCATTCTAAGAACTTTACATGCTTTTAAAAAATTGTTTTTTACTTCTAAATACTTCAGCGAGCATTTCTTTTTTAAAAAAAGACATTCTCTTACATAACCACAGTACTGTAATTGTTAAAATCTAAAAAAACTAATAGGCTTATAGTGTTATTACCTAATCTCAAGACCTTAATCAGATTTAGCCAATGGTCCCACCACAACCAGTAAAAGCAACTCTGGATCACGTGTTGCATTTATTTGTCATTTCTCTCATGTCTCCTTTAAACTGGCCTCTTCATGAATCTTTGCTTACCCTTGGTGATGCCAACCTTCTTGGGAAGGATAGGCTAGTTATTTTGTAGGATGTCCCTTAATTCAACTTTGTCTGATGTTTCCTCGTGATTAGACTTATGTATTTTTTGTCAGCAATCTCACAGAAGGGCTGCTGTGTTCCTCTTAGTATATATCTCATCAGGAGATACAGGTCAATGGACTTCATATACTCTTTTTATTTGAGACAGTCTCACTCTATTGCACAGGCTAGAGTGCAGTGGCTCACTGCAGCCTCAACCTCCTGGACTCTGGTGATCCTCTTGCCTCAGCCTCCCTTGTAGCTAGACCCACAGACATGTGCCACAATGCCCGGCTAATTTTTTCATTTTTCTGTAGAGACAGGGGTCTCATTTTGTTGCCCAGGCTGGTCTCGAACTCCTGGACTAAAGCAATCCTCCTGCCTCCACCCCTCAAAGTGCTGGGATTCCAGGTGTGAGCCACTGTACCCAGCCTTCACATACTTTAAATCATTTACCCATCACAACAACTCAAGAGGTAGCTATTATTATTATTATTAAAATATATTTATATTTTTATAAAATAAAATATAAATAAAAGTTACATTTATTACTTATAAAATAATAAAATATTGTTAAAATATTTATATATGTTATTATCATTATTAATCTGCTACTGTCTGAAAGTTTGTATCCCCTCCAAATTCAGACACTGAAACCTAACCCCCAAGGTGCTGCTATTAGGGAGGTAGGACCCTTGGGATGTAATTAGGTCATGAGGGCATAGCTCTTATGATTGAGATCAGTGTCCTCATAAAAAAGACCCCAGAGAGTGCCCTTGCCCCTTCTATCACGTGAGGACACAGTGAGAAGGTTTTGTCTATGAACCGGGAAATGGGCCCTCACCAGACACTAAAATCTACAGCACCCTGATCATGGACTTCCCAGCCTCCAGAACTGCAAGAAATAAGTGTCTGTTGTGCATAAGCCACCCAGTTTATGGTATTTTGTTACAGCAGCCCAAATGGGCTGAGACATTTTCATCTTACCTAAGATGACACTGAGATGTAGAGATGCTAAGCAACCTCATTAACCGATAAACAGGTGAGTGGTGAATGTTGGGATTGCAGTTCAGCAGTGAGGCTCCAGGCTTTATACTCTCAATGACTCATTTATACTGCCTCTCAAGAGGGCTCTCGTGTCAGGCAATTCTCTCTATGAGGTGGAGTAGGCTTGGATGACACTCTTATCACTACTTTAGAAATAAGTACCCTAATGATGTGCCGAGCGCAGTGCTGTCCACGTGTTATCTTACTTAATCCTCACAGCAACCCTTTGATGTAGGTGCTGGTATTCCACCCACTGCAGCGCTGATGCCGGGCCATGTACACACAGAGGGAGGAGCTGGGCTTTCGGTCTGGCTGACCTCGGAAACAGCTCAACTCTGTGCGTTCTTGGCTTTCGCCATAAATGCTCTGCTGCTTCGCAACAAGGAAGAGGAGAGCTCTTTATTTTCATAATCACTGATTACACAGTCCTAAAAGTTCTCTAATGCTGGTATTTGGTCTTGGCAATACAATGATATCTCCTGATCCTTTCTTGCAGAGGAGACAAAGTAAGCCCAGCTGGGGACTGGCCTGGTGAACCAGGGTTACAGAATCTGCCTGGGCTGTAAGGCCCACTGGTGTTTGGGGAGATGTCTTTTCATGGATTTAGGTCTTTAATTTCATTCAGTAATGCTTTGTAATTTTCAGAGTACAAACTTGGCACTTCCTTTAAGTGTATTCCCAATTTTTAAAATTCTTTTTGATGTTATTGTAAATGGAGTTGTTAGTGTATACAAATATCATTAATTTGCATACACTGATCTTGTATGCTGCAACTTTGCTGAATGCACTTCGTAAGTCCTATTTTTGTTAGTGGATTCCTTATGTTTTCTGTATATATCTGAAATAAATTATATATCTGAAAATAGAGATAATTTTATTTTCTTTTTTCTATTTTGGATGCCCCTTTTTTTAAAATTTGTAATCTTTCATTTATTTATTGCCTAATTCCCCTGGTTAGAACCTCCTAGTACAACATTAAATAGGAGTGGCAAAAGTGGATATCCTTAATCTTGTTCCTGATCTTTAGAGAAAAGCATTCAGTCTTTCACCATTAAGTATGATGTTAGCTGTGAGTTTTTGTAGATGCCTTTTATCAGGTTGAGGAAGTATCCTTCAATTACTAGTCTGTTGTGTGTTTTTTTTTTAAATCATGAAAGGGTGTTGGATTTTGTAAAATACTTACTCTGTATCTATTAAGATGATCATGTGATTTTCGTTTTTTCCTTTTTTTAATTTGTATTTATTTATTTATTTATTTATTTATTTTTGAGAAAGAGTCTCGCTCTATTGCCCAGGCTGGAGTACAGTGGCATGATCTCAGTTCACTGCAACCTCCGCTTCCTGGGTTGAAGCAATTCTCCTGCCTCAGCCTCCTGAGCAGCTGGGACTACAGGCATGTGCCACCGCACCTGCCTGGATACTTTTTGTATTTTTAGTAGAGACAGGGTTTCACCATGTTGGCCAGGCTGGCCTTGAACTCCTGACCTCAAGTGATCCGCCTGCCTTGGCCTCCCAAAGTGCTGGGATTACAGGTGTGAGCCACCACACCAGGCTGGTTTTTTTTGTTTGTTTTTTGTTTTTTGTTTAGATCTTGCTCTTTCGCACAGGCTAGAGTGCAGTGGTGGGATCAAAACTCACTGCAGCCTCAAGCAATCCTCCCACCCCATTCTCCTAAGTCGCTAGGACTATAGGCTCATACCTCATCCTTTATTTTGTTGATACTATCTATCATATTAATTGATTTTCAAATACATACCAACCTTGCATTCCTGGGATAAGTCCCACTCGTTCATAGTAAGTTTACTATTTTTATGTATTTATTTATTTTAGAGACAAAGTCTTGCTTGGTTACCAAGCCTGGAGTGCAGTGGCACCATCACAGTTCACTGTAATCTCAAACTCCTGCGCTTAAACAATCCTCCCACCTCGGCCTCCTGAGTAGCTGGGACTACAGGTGCATGCCACCACATCCAGCTGTTATTTTTAATTTTTATTTTGTAGAGATGGGGCCTCACTATTGAGGTGGCCCAGGCAGGTCTTGAACTCCTGGCCTCAAGCAGTAACCCTGCCTTAGCCTCCCACAGTGCTGGGATTACAGGGGTGAGCCACCACGCCTGGCTAAGTTAATTGTTTTTAATAATGAAATAAGTGTCCATGAAACCAGCATGACAATAAGGCACATCTAATCATACCCATCCCTTCTCTCTGTCATCCCTGACCTAAATCTCATGTTCATCTTTCTTTGCTTCCCTTTTTGGACAGTTGCACTGCACCTAGATGCATTCCAAACATATTTCGTTTAAGTTTTGTAATTTTGCATAAAGAGTATTTATGCAAATAAATACTTGTTTATTTATTTATAATAAATAACGCCGTGCCCGGCCCCCTCTGCTCAACTCTCCAGGGCTTCCTGTCTCTGCTTTTTTCTACTTAATATGTAATTTCTAAGATTCAAACATATGGTGTGTTAATGGAATTGATCCCTTTGATTGCTGTATAATATTCCGTTGTGTGACTACTACGTATGCCACATTAAAATAGTAATTATGTAAGCCTTAACTATGTATCCCATGTAACTATTAAAAATAGTAACTACTAAAAGAGCAACTATGTATGCCATATTAAAATAGTAACAGGTCCAAATCTGAACTCCTAATATCTCCCCCAAACAAGCTCCTCCTGCAGTCTTCCCATCTTTGTTAATGTCAGTTCCATTCTTCCAATCACTTAGGTCAAAACCTTGGAGTCATCCTTGACTCCTCTTTCTCTCACACATTCAATCTGAAAGCAAATCCTACAACTCTGCCTCCAAAGTATATTCAGATCCAATTTCGTTTTACGACCTTCATTGCCACTTCTAAGGTCCCAGTAGCCATTGTCTCTCCCTTGGATTATTGTAGTCATCTCCTAACCGATTTTTCTGCTTCTGCTCTGTTGTCCTGCATCCTCTTTCCAATCCAGTAGCCAGACATATCTTGGTAAGTGTCATGTCACTCCTCTACTCAACTCAACTCTTTTTTTTTTTTTTTTCTGGAGACAGAGTCTCTCTCTGTTGCTGGAGTGCAGTGGTGCCACCTCAGGTCACTACAACCTCCACCTCCTGTGTTCAAGCGATTCTCATGCCTCAGCCTCCCAAGCAGCTGGGATTACAGGCATGCACGACTACGCCCAGCTAACTTTTGAATTTTTAGTAGAGACCGGGTTTCACCATGTGGGCCAGGCTGATCTCAAACTCCTGGCTTCAAGCGATCCACCCACCTCGGCCTCCCAAAGTGCTGGAATTACAAGCGTGAGGCACCGTGCCCGGCCCCCTCTGCTCAACTCTCCAGGGCTTCCTGTCTCTGAATAAAAGCCAATTTCTTTTCTATGATTTTCAAGGCCTTAGGGTGACCTACAGACACTTCCCTCTGCCTCGTGGTCTCTGCATCTGCTACTCTTACTGTTAGGATGAGCTTCCTCCTGTCATTCTCATGGCTCGTTCCTGCACTTCTTGTTGATGCTTTCTCTCCCTTCTAAAATTTCCCATCACAACAACCCTTCAATTTCCCTGTCCTTGCCTAATTTTTTTCTTAGTGCTTATTACTAATTGTATACATATGTATGTCTATACATACATATATATATATAGAGAGAGAAATAAATACACATACACATATACGCATTACATATATATAACTTGCTTGTCTTGCTCACTGGAATATATACTTAGGGCAGAAAAGCATTTGTGTTGGTTTTGTTCATTGCTGTATCCCCAGCACTTCATAAAATCACACCATACAAGTTCAACAAATATTTGTTGAATGAAAAAATAAATGAATAGCTGAAAAGTAACTACTAGCACATACGGTTCATGGATAAAGCATAAAAATGAGGCCTTCCTGAAATCCGAAAGTAAATTTATGAGGCACCCAGAAGCCACGACCAATGTTATCTCAGTATGGTGGTTGTCATGAAGCTCCAGGCTGCTGAAGGCTGCTATCAGCCCTGCAACCTCCTTCTGTCCCCACGAGCCATGCTGAGGTCTGAAATCCCTGGAGGCTGGTTTGGCGGCAGGCAAAGACTGAAGATACCTGCCGAGACCAGATGTAACCAAGGTCCCCACTTGGTAAAAACATCTACACTTAAGGAAAGATGAATCCAGTCACAGGGAGAAAGCTGGGTGGGCACAGACTGACCCACCAAGCCAAGAGGTGGCAAGGATTTGGCCACTGCACTGGGTTTCTGGCCCTGTGTAAGAGAAAGCATTTCCTTCCTCCTTCATAAAGCTTCGTCTGGCTGTGCAGTGTGTGGCTAGCCCTGTGGTTTCTGAGCACACTTGCATTTCAGGCATATGTGTTTTGGGTTCTAGTCTTTGATCTCCCCACATGAAACTCAGAGGAGTGGGGAAGAGGGCTGCACTGAGCGACAGAGGATGTTCTTGGTGACCATGTGGGCTGCGGGTCATCTTTACATCTGGGCTGGTTACAACAGTGAGGCAGTCATGGTGACACTTTAAGGCATTTCTCTCACCCCTTCGATGTTCTGTGCTAACAGCTTCCTCAAAAGCTAATTCTATCCCCCTCTGTGCCTATTCTACACCATTAAACCACCAAAATTAAGGCACAGATTGTCCAAATTCTTAGTTTCACCCCACCTCCAATGTGGGATTATGAAATCAATTGAGAACATGATTAGAACTAAGAGAAGAGGCTTTTACAGGCAGCATGTGAATTAGTTTACATTCTTAAGAGGCAAGGTTGTTAACTAATGCAATTCAATTAAAGGTAAGATTGTTATTGAGCGAAAACATATAATTTGCCTAAAAATCAAGAGAGGATGTCAGGTTTCTCTACTTCAGATACGTGAAAAGAATTTAGTGCTTATATTTTACATCCTAATTGAAGGTGGATTACCTTTTTTTTTTTTTTTTTTTTTTTTTGGAGACAGAGTCTTGCTGTATCGCCCAGGCTGGAGTGCAATGGTGCAATCCTGGCTCACTGCAACCTCTGTATCCTGGGTTCAAGCGATTCTCCTGCCTCAGCCTCCTGAGTAGCTGGGATTACGGGCATCTGCCACTACGCCCAGCTAATTTTTGTATTTTTAGTAGAGACAGGGTTTCACCATATTGGCCAGGCTGGTCTCGAGCTCCCAGCCTCAGGCGATCCGCCCACCTCGGCCTCCCAAAGTGCTGGGATTACAGGTGTGAGCCACTGCGCCCGGCCTGATAGTGGATTTCTATTTATTTAACCCAGACATACCAATGTATGGGTCACAGTCCTCTTTGCTTTTGGCCTGTTCTCAATCCACCTGTGTCACTGAGAGACCAACAGACAGCTAAGAGCAATGAAACTTATGAAGACAAAATAATTGATCAGAAAAGCCTTCATGGTCCAGAGTAGAAGCTTCTCAGAGAGCCAGTTAAAGACTTCCTGGGTGTGTGAAGGTGGGATGAGGGTTACAAAGCAGCACAAGGAAAATTTTGGAGTCATTTGATTGAGGTGGTAGTTCCATAGACGTGCTGTAACTCATCAAACTGTACACTAAATATGCATAGTTCATACCAGATCCATCCCACCTCCATATGCTGAAATTCATCAAATTGGACACTAAATATGCACAGTTCATATGAGATCCATCATACTTCCATAAGTGGGCAAGTTTTCAGAGAAAAAAAAAAAGACTTAAAAATCTTACAGACTTCTTTTCAAACAAAATGGATCATCGAGAATTGAAGTGCTTGTCAGGAACCCTAATCTTGCTGTCAAAAGCCTGCTTGAAATGAGTGGATATGAGAGGCACCACCCAAGGGAACACTAACCATCCAGTTGCCCATATTCTTATCAGCAAAAGTAAGATATGTAAGCCACTGCAGCCTAGTACCTCATCAGAATGCCCTCACTTGGCCACAATTTCTCACAATTTTCAATCTTTTTTTTTTTTTTTTTTTTTTTTTTTTTTTTTGAGACTGAGTCTCACTCTGTCACCCAGGCTAGAATGCAGTGGCGCGATCTCAGCTCACCTCCCAGGTTCAAGCGATTCTCACCTCCCAGATTCAAGCATTATCATGCCTTAGCCTCCCAAGCAGCTGGAATTACAGGCAGGCGCCACCACACCCAGCTAATTTTTGTATTTTTAGTAGAGACGGGGTTTCACCATGTTGGCCAAGCTGGTCTTGAACTCCTAGCCTCAAATGGTCCACCTGCCTTGGCCTCCCAAAGTGCTGGGATTACAGGCGTGAGCCACTGTGCCCAGACTCAATTATTTTTAAATCAAGAGTTGATATAAGATTAGCTGGGCATGGTGGCACGCTCCTATAACCCCAGCTACTCAGGAGGCTGAGGCAGGAGAATCACTTGAACCTGGGAGGCAGAGGTTGTAGTGAGCCAAGATTGCCACTGCACTCTAGCCTGGGTGACAGAATGAGATTCCATCTCAAAAAAAAAAAAAAGGAGAGAGAGAGTTGATATAAGAAATAGCAATATAGGCTGGGTGCAGTGGCTCATGCCTGTAATCCCAGCACTTTGGGAGGCTGAGGCAGCCAGATCACTTGAGTCCAAAAGGTCAAGACCAGCCTGGGCAACATAATGAGACTCCGTCTCTATAAAAAGTCAAAAAAATTAGCCAGGGATGGTGGCGTGCACCTGTAGTCCCAGCTACTCAGGAGGCTGAGATGGGAGGATCACCTGAGCCCAGGAGGTTGAGGCTGCCGTGAGCTGTGATCATGCTACTGTATTCCAGCTTGGGTGACCGAGTGAGACCCTATCTCAAACAAACAAACAAAAAGGCAATATGAAATACATGTGACTTTTTTTTTCGAAGAAACGAAAAAGAAGGAAGAAAAGAAAAAGGGAAGGAAGAAAGAAGGAAATCTGTGCTGGCAGAATAATGGTCTCCCAAAGATGTCCACATCCTAATCCCTGGAACCTCTGAATTTGTTACCTTACCTGGCAAAAGGGGAATTAAGGCTGCAGATGGAATTAAGGTTGCTAATCAGCTGACCTTAAAATAGAGAGATTATCTGGATTATCTCATTAGACTCAATGTAATCCCCAGGGTCCTTAAAAGTGGAAAGGGGTGGGGGCAGAAAAGAGGAGACAAGGCAATGTGAGTATGGAAAGAAGACAGAATGACGCAGCAGTGCTAGCTTTGAAGATGGAGGAAGAGCCACCAGCCAAGGAATGTGGGCGGCCCGCAAAAGCTGGTTGCTCTCCCCTACAGCCACAAGAAGGAACACAGCCTTCAAGGTGCCAGCACCATGATCTTAGCCCAGTATGACGCATTTCAAACTTCTGACCTCCTGAACTATAAAATAGTGAATTTGTGTGGTTTTCCTCTGCTATTACTGTGTTTATCACAGTAATATCGCAGTTTATCACAACAGCAGTAGAGAACTACTGCAAAACCTTCAGGTGGGAAAAAAACAGCACAGCCTTCATCGACTCATGCATTCACCTCAATAATACAGAAAACTGTCCAAGGCAAAGCACTGTGTTGTGTGCCCTGCTGGGAATGAGGTAGGGAGACATTGAGATGAAAGTTGTGCCTGGTGCCCACGAAAGTAGGTAATGGACGTGCAGAAAGAGCAAGGAGAGGTGGGACCCAGAGTGGAACCAAGAATGAGGGACTGACTGGTCACGGTGGCTCAGCTTGTGATCCCAGCACTTTGGAAGGCCAAGGTCAGAGGATCCCTTGAGTCCAAGTGTTGGAGACCAGCCTGGCAATGTAGTGAAACTCATATCTCTAAAGGAGAGAGAGTAAGGGACTTTGAGTCCTCTTTGGCCAAAAATATTGCAGTAAGGGTCTGTTTCATCCCTTCTCTAGCATCTCAGAGAAATGGAGGCTACTGCTAGTCTCACTTGCATCCTGGATTAGGTTTCAGGACCTTTCCTCCAGTGATAAATGTGCAGCGCCTTAGTGGAACCTCAGCCAAAGCTATAAACTTCAACCGGCCACAAGAGTGTGCATGTGAGGTGACTACATTTTTTTTTCCCTGCCAAACCAGAATTAGCCGGTATAGGAATGAACGAGCATGAAGATTTGAAATTGCTCCGATTGGAAGGAAGCCCAGGTTAGGTTTGGGCACCTCCAAACGCACCCTTTTTAAAGCCACCTGGACTGCGGCGTCGAGCTTTCGGCTCCACCAAACGCTCATCTGGCCTGGCAGCGAGCGGCGGAAGACCCCGGGAGCCCGGCACAGAGCGCACCGAGCCCGGCGGAGAGCAGAGCTGTAGGCACCCGCATCTCCAGGATGATAGGCAACATTGCAACAAATCTCTATACCCAGCAGCTCAGGGGGCTCCAAGCAGAGCAGCAAGTTCGAGGATCCGGGCGTGGAACCGAGTGAAGCCGCAGCCCAGCGGGCCTCGGGCGGTGAGTATCCGAGGCCGCGCGCGCCGCGGGCCTGGGGAATGGAGCGGCGCTGGGGGCATCGGAGCCTGGTTTCGGATGGCCGCTGCACCCCAGGAACCCCCGGGAAGGGCTGGCCCCAGCCCAAGGCAGGCTCCGGAAAGGCTGCCCGGGCGGTGGAGGGCGAGGCTGTGCCGGGGCGGGTGGTAGTACAAAGGCCGCCGCGGGGGCTCGGGAACTGCGGGCGGGCAGAGTAACCGGCGGTTCAGGGCAGACCGCCAGGCGGACCCTGGGGACGCGCGCCTTGCTGCTCAAGCCGGCCGGGACCCCGCAAGCGTCATCCGGGGCACCCCCGTCTGGCTGGAGAGGCGCTCTCTGCCCGGAGCCCAGCCTCGCTGCCCGTCTGCTCTCCAGGCCGGTTTGGGACTCGAACTGGACAGTGATGAGGCGCAGAGCGGAGGACCCCAGGTTGCGCCTAGAGACATCGGGGGTTGCGGATGCCTCTCTGCACAGGCTGTGGTGCTGCAGCCTGCCCGGCTTCCCCGCGGGGCTGCTGGCTTCCGAACGCGCCGAGGGATGCGGGGTGCCCGAAGCGGGGACGTGATCTCGGGGTGCCGAGGGGGAGCACCAAGCGCGGGTGGGGGAGGGAGCTCGGAGGGTGGGGCGCGGAGGCCGTACCCCGCGGGCACGATCCCACGCCCAGGGCGCGCAGAGGCTGGGCCCCCTTAGCGCTTCTGATCGAGGCTCCTCAAGAGAGGCTGAAATGGGGTGAGGGACCGGGGACGGCCATTTCGGGGCTAAACGCTGCCAAGGCCATGACGATGTTTTAGGAGCTCAACTCTGCTTTCCAATTAAGCCGTGTTTTGCCTGAGGAAAAGTTGATTCGGGCTCATTAACAAGGATGACTGAGGGCCATTATTGGGGATTAGAGAGATTCTCCTTTGCCTTGTCTGGCTTCTTTGTTTGCGTGTGCGTGCGTGTGCGGCTGTGTCTGTGTGTGTGTGTGTGAGAGAGAGAGAGACGAGAGAAAGAGGAAAGGGGAGAGAGGGAGTGTTGGGGGTGGGAGGAGGTAAAACAGGCTTGGGATCCTGCAGGCCTGATTTCCGATTTGGTTTCCACCGCCTGCTAGTTTAACCCCTCTAAGCTTCATTGCTCCCATTTGATGGCTCAGATTCTTCATCTGTAAAATGGGGACATTCATGCCAATGGGACTGGATCGCGTTGGAGAAGCCACCAAGCACAGTCCGTGACCCAGAAGCATGTATGTGTTGAGTCCTCCTTATTCTGTGTGATTTTTTTGGTTCTGTTTTTCTCCTGGGCTGTCTCTGCACCAGCTCAGCTCCCCAGCCTTCTCTTCAGCCTGCTGGCTGCAAGTGCGCCCTCTAAAGGCCCCAAATGCCCTGTACACACCAGGTGGAGAGCGCGGAAGTGCCCGCGGAGCCGAATTAAGGGTGAACCCCGCACTCCCCTGCATGGGATGCAGAGCCGCTACCACCACGCTCTGCATAACTTTGGGGGAGACGGTAATTTTAATTTTAGCTTGGTGCCTCCCGCTTTCCTTATGTGTAATGAGCTCACCACATGCAATGTAATAACAATAGCCAAATTGAAAATGAATGACTTGGCCCGGCGGGGTGGCTCACGCCTGTAATCCCAGCACTTTGGGAGGCGGAGGCGGGTGGATCATCCGAGGTCAGGAGTTCGAGACCAGCCTGGCTAACATGGCGAAACCCCTTCTCTGCTAAAGATACAAAAATTAGCCAGGTGCGGTGGCACACACCTGTAGTCCCAGCTACTCGGGAGGCTGAGACAGGAGAATCGCTTGAACTCGGGAAGCAGAGATTGCAGTGAGCCAAGATCTCACCAGTGCACTCCAGCCTGGGCGACAAAGCCATACTCCGTCAAAAAGAAAAGAAAAAAAAAAAAGACTTGCTTGTAAAACTTTCTACACAGCTGTAGAAAATTTAATTTTGTTCCAATATCTGATACACCCTAGAAGGATCTGTTATTTTCATTTCTGCCTATTATCACGTAAATATGTAGCTGACCCAATTTCATAGCCTACATATGTTACCCCCCATTTACAATTTCTTTTTCATCGTCTATGAACTCATTTGGGGAGAATGGAAGGCTGACTATTGCTCCCGTAATCTTCCCATTTTCTTATTTCACCCTCTTCAGAACGAGGCCCTAGTATTTTTTGCCAAGCTTCCAATAGCAAGCTTGCTTAGAGTGGGTTACTGTTTACTTTTTTTTTTTTTTATTGGGGCAGAGTCTCCTTCTGTCATCCAGGCTAGAGTGCAGTGGCGACATCTCAGCTCACTGCAACCTCCATCTCCCAGGTTCAAGCAATTCTCCTGCCTCAGCCTCCCGAATAGTTGGGACTATAGGTGCACACCACCACACCGGCTAATTTTTGTATTTTTAATAGATAAGGGGTTTCACCATGTTGGCCAGGCTGGTCTCAGACTCCTGATCTCAAGTGATGCAACCCCCTCAGCCTCCCAAAGTGCTGTGATTACAGGCGTGAGCCAGCATGTTCTGTCACATTTTACATATTAATCCTTAGTAGAAGCCCCACATTCACTGCGTCAGTGTGCCACATGCATATTGTCCTTCTACATGTATGTCAGGATATAGAAAATGTAAGGGAGCTCGAAGGCCCTACGGTGGACAAGGATATGGAGCCTGGGGGTACAGATACACCCTCTAAGTTCTCCCTCTCGCCAGGTGTGGAGTAGGATTATAATATTAAAGTTATTCTTATATCTTATATAAATACATATATAATTATATATGCATATAATTATATGAATGCTAAAAGCAATCTTGGAGTTGAAGGGATAAACATTTGTTTTTCTGTTTTGTTTTCATTAACTAGTTAGAAAAGAAGTTAACCATGAATAGTCAAAACAGTAATTACTTTTGGAGAGATTTCAGTGTGAAACACAAAGGACTCCATTGCTTAGCAGATCTATAGGGGCCTCTTGAGGATCCAAAAGAACTTTTTGGGCCAGGCATGCTGGCTCACGCCTGTAATCCCAGCACTTTGAGAGGCCAAGGCAGGTGGATCACTTGAGGTTAGGAGTTCAAGACCAGCCTGACAAACATGGTGAAATTCCATCTCTACAAAAATACAAAAATTATCTGGCATGGTGGTGTGCATCTGTAGTCCCAGCTACTCAGGCATCTGAGGCAGGAGAATTGCTTAAACCTGGAAGGTAGAGGTTGCAATGAGCCGAGATCGTGCCACTGCACTCCAGCCTGGGCAACAGAGTGAGACTTCGTCTCAAAAAAATAAAAGAACTTTTTGCCCCACCCCTGCCTGCCGCCACTGCTCTGCATTTGACACTACATTCTACATGCACCCTTGTGCCTCTTGAATAAAATTTGTCCATTAAATGCTATTCAGTGTCACTTATTTATGAACAAACTGGAAATATCAAGAGCAGTTTGATGGCACCTACATCTCTTCACCCATAAATAATTCAGTAAGAATATAAAGTTCTTAACATTGATTTAGAAAAGTGCTTAATATTTCAACCCATGGGCTGAAAAACTATAACTTTTGTATTTTTGTTGTTGTTATTCGTTAGTTTTGAGATGGAGTTTCGCTCTTGTTGCCCAGGCTGGAGTGCAATGGCGCGATCTTGGCTCACTGCAACCTCTGCCTCCTGGGTGCAAGTGATTCTCCTGCCTCAGCCTCCCGAGTAGCTGGGATTAAAGGCATGCGCCACCACACCCGGCTAATTTTGTATTTTTAGTAGAGACAGGGTTTCTCCATGTTGGTTAGGTTGGTCTCACACTCCCAACCTCAGGTGATCTGCCTACCTCGGCCTCCCAAAGTGCTGGGATTACAGGCATGAGCCATGGCGCCCGGCCTAAAAAACTCTAACTTTTAAATTTGTATCACTTCAAAGCCTTTCTTGTTGTAAATGAACTTCAGGAAAACGCCATGTGTTGTTGTTTCATCATATTAAACACAGCTGAGCATTGTCCCATGGTTAGCAAAATGATACTTCTATGAGCCGTTCACACCTTGTGTCAAGCTGCCTGGTTCCCCTTTTTCTGGCTCCTCAGGATTCTGCACACAACAGAGGCAGAGGGAAGACAACCACCAGCCATCCCTTCTGAACCCTCTTTGGGCTCATCCACTGGCCCTTTGACAGTGCAACTCTGCCCTGCGCTGTGAGCTTTGGAGAGCAAGGGCTGCCCCATCCCTTTCTAGCCCCAAGCAGGCTCAGACACCGGGAGGGTGACAGACACACACACACAGACACACAGACACACACACACAAGCCCGAAACCCAAGACAGACTGGAAGACTTCCCAATAGAGGTCATCTTGTTTTGTTTTCTCTTTTGCAAGTCAGCCACTAATTTACCTGAAGGTAAGAGGCTGATCCAGACAATATTTAAAAGATATGCCGGGCGCGGTGGCTCAAGCCTGTAATCCCAGCACTTTGGGAGGCTGAGACGGGTGGATCACGAGGTCAGGAGATCGAGACCATCCTGGCTAACACGGTGAAACCCCGTCTCTACTAAAAATACAAAAAACTAGCCGGGCGAGGTGGCGGGCGCCTGTAGTCCCAGCTACTCGGGAGGCTGAGGCAGGAGAATGGCGTGAACCCGGGAGGCGGAGCTTGCAGTGAGCTGAGATCCGGCCACTGCACTCCAGTCTGGGCGACAGAGCGAGACTCCATCTCAAAAAAAAAAAAAAAACATTAAAAAAAAAAGATTTTTTTAAAATATAGTTTTTTTTTTTTTTAAAAAAAGGAAATATGTATTTATTAAGGAATTTTTTTTTTTTGAGACAGGGTCTCACTTTGTCTCCCAGGCTGTAATGCAGTGGCATGATCACGACTCATTGCAGCCTCAACTTCCCAAGCTCAAGCAATTCTCCCACCTCTGCCTCCAGATAGCTGGAACCACAAGCATGCCTCACCACATGCGCCTGGCTAATTTTTTTTTACGGAGACAAGGTCTCACTGTTGTCCAGGCTGGTCTTAAACTCCTGAGCTCAACTAATCCTCCTGCCTCAGCCTCCCAGATTGCTGGGATTACAGGCATGAGCCACCACACCTGGCATATTGAGGAAATTTCTCACCACTAAGATATGTAGAAAGAAGGGGGAAATTCCTGATAAGACCATCGTTCAAAGAATAATCTCCATCAACATTTTTCTTTGTTTTTCTTTCTTTGTTTTGCTCCAGTCTTTTTTCCTATGGATACATGTCTTGGTAGAAATAACAAAGAGATGATTACATATGTCAAAAATAAAGCTGTCTAGGGCTCTTTGAAAATGTAGAGGGTCACGCTAAAGTGTGAACTTTATTATAGATGACAGACCTACATTGTCTAGCTATGCTACAATCGATTGATTTAACAAATATTCTGATGTTGGAATAGTAAAGATGTTTTCAGGGTCTTTTTTCACTGTTTCAGGGTTTCACTATTAAAAATTAGCTGAATCTTGAAGGATGAGCAGAAGAGGGTGAGGAGGCCGGAAGGAGAGAGGAGGGGAAGGAGAGAAAATCACACACAATAGCTGGGAGAAGGTGCTGAAGGGACTCCATCCTAATGATAACTCGAAGGGATGAAGAAATTGGCGTTTGCTTTGTTTTGTTTTGTTTTGAGACGGAGTTACGCTCTTTAACCCAGGCTGGAGTGCAGCGACGTGATCTCGCCTCACTACTGCAACCTTCGCTCCCACAGCTTCAAGCAATTCTCCTACCTCAGCCTCCCGAGTGGCTGGGATTTTAGGCGCCTGCCACCATGCCCAACTAATTTTTCTCTTTTCAGTAGAGACGGGGTTTCACCATGTTGGCCAGGCTGGTCTCGAACTCCTGACCCCAGGTGATCCACCCACCTCAGCCTCCTAAAGTGCTGGGATTACAGGCGTGAGCCAGTGCACCCGGCCTGGAAATTGGCTTCTGAGATAAACATTTTATCACTCCCAGCAATCTGGATAATGGCAGGTAGCGAGATGTGTGAAGGAGGAAGGACCCAGGCCAAGAGCAGCACTGCACATAGGGGCTGTAGTGGCTGAGGACTGGACAGCTGTTGAGGGATGGAATAACTTAAAAGGTAAAAATAATAATGAGAACAAGGTGTGACAGAAAGAAAGAAGATGAACCCCAGACAGATCCACTAAGTTGCTCTTCCACTGGTACCCTTGGTTCCCCTACACTCATTTTTCCCCAATAAACCTTTAGCCAGAACCAATGCTCTAGTCCAGGGGTCAGCAAACTTTTCCTCTAAGGGGTCAGAGTATTTTAGGGTTTTGGGGAAACATAGCCTTTAAAAAGGTAAAGTAATCGAGCACTTTGGGATTGCAAAGCAGGAGGATTGCTTGAGACTAGGCTGGGCAACATGGTGAAAGTCCATTTCTACAGAAAAGTTTTAAATTAGCCAGTTGTGGTGGTGTGTGCCGGTAGTACCTGCTACTCGGGAGGCTGAGGCAGAAGGATCACTGGAGCCTGCTAGTTCAAGGCTGCAGTGCGCTAAGATTACACCACTGCACTCCAACCTGGGTGACAGAACAAGACCCTGTCTCAAAAAAAAAAAAAAAAAAAAAAAAAAGGTAAAAACAAACAAAAACTTCTTAACTCAGGTGCGGATAGAAATAGGCTGTAGGCACTGTGCAATTTGCCACAATCTGCTCCTCTCTCCTACCCGTCCACATCAGAACACTCCTGAGAAGGGCCCTACAATTCGAGACTTCTTAGTGACTTTGACACCCAGAATGGATCGTTTTTTACATCACCCTCTGCCATGGCAACAAAATGATTTTCAGTAATAATCATGTAATGGTCAGTAATACTCATTATGTTATTTTTCTTCTGTTTAAAAGAAGAATATATTTCAATTTTAAAGATATTGAGCCGGGTGCAGTGTTTCACGCCTGTAATCCCAGCACTTTGAAAGCCGAGGCAGGAGGATCACTTGAGGTCAGGAGTTCAAGACCAGCCTGGCCATCATGGCGAAACCCTGTCTCTAATAAAAATACAAAAATTAGCCAGGTGTCGGTGGCACATGCCTACAGTCCCAGCTACTCAGGAGGCTGAAGCACGAGAATTGCTTGAACCCAGGATGCAGAGGTTGCAGTGAGTCAAGATTATGCCACTGCCCTCCAGCCTGGGTGACAGAGCAACACTCTGTCTCAAAAAAAAAAAAAAGGTATTGTTCAAATTGAGAAAACGTTTCAAGTATTAATTTAAAATGTAACTTTCCAAACCAAGGTTTTGTACCTCACAGTCTTCACTGTTTCACTATTTTAAATTGTAAATTAGAATCTCCAAGTGAGTACATAGAGTGACAGAAGTGAAGTGACTCGAGATCTGGTTCTTTTTCTGGACAATAATTGTGCTGGCACAGTTTACCTAGAGTGTTCTGAGAAAGGCGGGAACACGTAACGCCACAGGGGTTGTGGGTGTGGATTTTGCCAAGTGGGTATCGTTTTACCAACAATTCTGAACTCTTAGGAGCTTCCTCTCCCAACTAATGTGTGTAGCTGGCGCTACACACGTGCCAGGGTCAACTGTAAAACCAGGAGTTCTTGAAATAACTTCCGTGTAGAATACAATGTTTACAAAAGGATGAGAAATGAAAACTGACTAATTTGAAGCATACACATACATAATTAAAACTCAACATAATTGGAACTTAGACCAGCTAAACATTTTTTTCAGTGTAATTGTCTAGAATTGCTGGCATGTAGTGATGATTTAGAAAGCAGACCAACTTTTAGCTGTTGGTTGTTTTTAAGTCCTCCAGCTTATTGCAAGCTCCGGGGCAGAGTGCTCCCTGGCTCTGTCCTTGGTGCTCCATGGCCATAGCTGGGTAGTGGGACCCTGCAGGGCTCAACCTGACCTTTGAAACTGCCCAGCAATCATTTCCACTCATTGTAGGCAACAGTCTCTTCCATTATTTTGAGCATTAAGGCTCCTACACAACCTCCGCCCTCCTCATTCTCAGCCTATAACCTAACTTCCTGCTTCACCAAAGAAATTAAACCATCAGATGTGACTTTCCATCCCACTACTTACCATCATAGGTCCATCCACCCGCTCCTTCCTCCAGACTCAGAGGATGGGTCTCTCTTCCTAATCAAGACCAATCTGTTTCGCCATCTCCAGGATTAGTCATTATCATCATCATATCATCATATCTCTGTCTCTCCACCTGCAACTCCTGCTCCTTATCCTGTCTTTGTACACACACTTAATTCTCATCCAAAAAAAAAAAAAACTATGAAAAATGAAACGGGCCAGGCACAGTGGCTCACACCTGTAATACCAGCATTTTGGGAGGCTGAGGCAGGAGGATCGCTTGAAGCCAGGAGTTCAAGACCAGCCTGGGCAACATAGTGACATCCTGTCTCTACATACATACATACATACATACATATATACATAAGAAAATTAGTCAGGCATGGTGGCATGTACCTGTAGTCCCAGTTATTCAGGAGGCTGAAGTGGGAGATCCCTTGAGTCTAGGAGTTCAAGACCACAGTGAGCTATGATCACACCACTGCACTCCGGCCTGGGTGACAGAGCGAGACCCTGTCTCAAACAAACAAAAGAGGAGCTAGCATCCTCTAGCTCCATCTAGCCTCCCTCCTCTCATTCAAACATCTTGAGAGAGAGATCTATGCGAAGTACCCATCTCATTATGTCTCCTCCTGATGTAAATTCAGCCAATGGCTGTTCGTTATGTACAAGATAAACTACAAGCCCCTTATTTGACTCACAAGAGCCCTGCATGATCTACCCCCTGCCTACCTGGTAACCTCACCTGGTGACCTGTATGTCACCATAGTATCTATTCAAACTCCTTTAGTCTGATACCCTATTTTTGAAGTAATTTTCTAGTAACGAATTAAGTGCCCCATGTAAATACTAGGAATGGGGATGCGTGGAGGGGGGTAAAGTATGTGTCTTGCATAATGAGACATAAGTACCACCATTATTAGAAAGCTATGTCTTTCATTGTAATCAATTGGCATTATCAGTCTCTCCTGAGTTGGGTTAGCATGAGCCAGACCCCCTGAGGCTAATCCACTCTGGATGCAAATTAACAAATTAACATTTGCACCCACAAAAACTGAGAACCAGATCCTCTTCTAGGGGCCCCACCAAGGTGAAGCTACCCTGAAAGGCTGCCAGAAGCCAGATGTTCCTTCTCTGACATCTTTCTTGTCACCTGTCAGTATCCATCTCTGTAAGGGAGACAGGGTATGGGGTTTGGAGTCAGGACTAACTGGGGTCAAATCCTAGTTTCCCAACTGACCACACTAAATACAGGCCTTAGAAAATCACCTTACTTCTCTGAGTCTATTCCCAAGATTGTAATACCTATATATGTGATGGCTGTAAGATGAAATGGGTTTCATAAAAGCATCTGATCCTGGGAAACAGTAAGGAGCATCTTCAAATCTGTATGGTGACAAAGATGAACCTGAAGATCAGATGTGATACTGGAGCCACTTTGACCATGATGGGGAGGTAGAGCTGTACAGAGAAGATGAAGGTATTTTTCATTTAGATGTTCCATGAAATTATTTGTTATATGTATTTCAGAAAAATCTTGGAAAATGTATACCAGTCATGAAGATATTGGGTATGATTTTGAAGATGACCCCAAAGACAAAAAGACACTTAAGCCCCACCCAAACATTGATGGCGGATGGGCTTGGATGATGGTGCTCTCCTCTTTCTTTGTGCACATCCTCATCATGGGCTCCCAGATGGCCCTGGGTGTCCTCAATGTGGAATGGCTGGAAGAATTCCACCAGAGCCGTGGCCTGACCGCGTGGGTCAGCTCCCTCAGCATGGGCATCACCTTGATAGTGGGTATGTTCACGTGTGACCTGTTGTAAAACTGAATCATTATCAAATGACAATTTCCCACTGTAAGTAATGTTTTATATTGTTGTAACATTTGATATTGGATGTGACTAGCTACTATTTTTTAATTGTGATAAAATATGCATCACATAAAATTTACCATTTTAGGCCAGGCACGGTGGCTCACACCTGTAATCCCAGCACTTTGGGAGGCCAAGTCGGGTGGATCAATTGAGGTCAGATGTTCGAGATCAGCCTGGCCAACATGGTAAAACCCTGTCTCTACTAAAAATACAAAAATTAGCCAGGTGTGGTGGTGTGTGCCTGTAATCCCAGCTACTCAGGAGGCTAAAGCAAGAGAATTGGTTGAACCTGGGAGGTGGAGGTTGCAGTGAGCCGAGGTTGTACCATTGCACACCCGCCTGGGAGACAAAGCGAGACTCCCTTTCAAAAAGAAATAATTTTACCATTGTAAAATTATTGAATCCCATTAAGTACACTCATATTGTTGCACAACCATCACCACCATCCATCTTCAGAACTTCTTTTCATCTTCCCAAACGGAAACTGTATTTAATAAACACAAATTCCCCATTCCCATCTCCCCTCACCCCTGGCCACCACCACTGTACTTTCTGTCTCTATGAATTTGACTATTCTAGGTACCTTATGTAAGTGAAATCATACAATATTTATCCTCTTGCCTCTTGTGTGATATAACAATTTAAATACTTTAAACATTTGGATTATTTTAAAAATTCATCATTTTGGCTGGTCCAGTGGTAGTGGATTATCAGAACTTATTAACATTAGTGTCACTAAAGTTGGTAAACAAACCCTGACTGCTAAATTTAACTGGCTTAAAAAAAAAAAAGAAAAAAGAAAACTTTCATTTAAAAAAACTTTATTTAGCCCCAAAGTCTGTTTGCCTAACCATTATAATTCATTATCTACCATTATAAATATCTGCTTATTTAACATTTATGAATATTTGTAAAGATAAAAATGTTAGATAAAACACTATAAAAGTCCAGTAACAATCTCATTTCAGAGTTCTGATTTTTTTTTTTTTTTTTTGGACAGAGTCTCGCTTTGTCACCCAGGCTGGAGCAGAGTGGCACAATCTGGGCTCACTACAACCTCTGCCATCCAGGTTCAAGCAATTCTCCTGCCTCGGCCTCCCTAGTAGCTGGGACTACAGACACCACCACACCTAGTTAATTTTTTGTATTTTTAGTAAAGACAAGGTTTCACCATGTTGGCCAGGCTGGTCTTTAAACTCCTGACCGCAAGTGATCGCCTGCCTTGGCCTCCCAAATTGCCGAGATTACAGGTGTGAGCCACCGTGCCCAGCCCGAATTCTGATGTTTTCAATTTGAGATATTATTGATCACTCATTATTGAAAAATCTTCTAAACTGTCTCTAGAAAGCTTACTGATATATAGCTAACAGAAAGTAATAACAATATATTCTTGTATTTTCTTTTTTTCTTTTGAAATGAGGTTTCTCCATGTGGCCCAGGCTGGTCTCGAAATCCTGGCCTTAACAGATCTGCCCACCTTGGCCTCCCAAAATCCTGGAATTACCGGCCTGAGCCACTGTGTCTGACTGCATTTTCTTTTTTTAAAAAAATTGTTTAACATGGGAGCATAGATTCAAGTTTTCCTGAATATATACTACCTATTGTTGTACTTTCTAGTGAAACCTAACCACACAGCAATCTATGAAGTCAAGTCTTATATAGCTGGAGATACTAAACCTGGGAAGTTATTATAAATATAATGCTATGATGGCTAATGTGTTTCAGTTTGAAAATGAAATAACTCTTACTGTCAATTAATATTTAATAAGCATCTATTATATACTAGGGGCTTTCCCTTACATTATCTCATTTAATTTTATTTCCTTCCCTTAACAATGCTCTGAGGTAACCACCACTCTGACGTTTTTCAGTTGTTTCACTTGAAGGTGAAAGCCATATATTTATATCTAATTGTTTGAATTTAAAATATTTATAATATATTTTATCCTGGAAACATAAATGGCCTCTAATCTGTTTTTGGTTTTGTGCGAGTATGTGTATGCCAGGCCAATGTGTGTCTGATTGGAATCTGTGCTTTTCAATGATTTCCAATTAGTAATTAATTTCTTGAATCCAATTCAGAGACTTGTTGATCTTGGCTGGCATTCAACTTATTTTTGTTGTTGTTGTTTTTTACTTTTTTTAGAAACAGGGTGTCACTCTGTTGCCCAGGGTGGAGTGCAGTAGCACAATCAAAACTCACTGCAGCCTTGAACACCTGGGCTCAAGCAATCCTCTCACCTCAGCTGCCTCAGTACTAAAACTACAGGCATATGCTAACATGCCCTGCTAATTTTTAAAACTTTTTTGTAGAGATGGGGCCTTGCTATATTGCCCAGGTTGATCTCAAACTCCTGCTTTAAGAGATCCTCCTGCCTCAGCCTCTCAAAGTGCTGGGATTACAGGTGTGAGCAATGTTTTGTTTTTGTTTTTTTTTTTTTGTTTTTTTGAGACAGAGTCTTGCTCTGTCGCCCAGGCTGGAGTGCAGTGGCACAATCTCAGCTCACTGTAACCTCCGCCTCCTGGGTTCACGCCATTCTCCTGCCTCAGCCTCCCAAGTAGCTGGGACTATAGGCGCTTACCACTATGCCCGGCTAATTTTTTGTATTATTTAGTAAAGACGGGGTTTCACTGTGTAAGCCAGGACGGTCTCGATCTCCTGACCTCGTAATCCACCTGCCTCGGCCTCCCAAAGTGCTGGGATTACAGGTGTGAGCCACCGCACCCAGCCAAGCAATGTTATTTTTGATAATACAAACAATATTAAGGCCAGGCGTGGTGGTTCATGTCTATAATTCCAGCACTTTGGGAGGCTGAGGCGGGCGGATCACCTGAAGTCAGGAATTTGAGACCAGCCTGGCCAACATGGTGAAACCTCGCCTCTACTAAAAATACAAAAAATTAGCCGGGCATGGTGGCAAATGCCTGTAGTCCCAGCTACTGGGGAGGCTGAGGTAGGAGAATTGCTTGAACCCAGGAGGTAGACATTGCAGTGAGCCAAGATGGTGCCACTGCACTCCAGCCTGGGCAACAGAGTGAGACTCTGTCTCAAAAACAAAAACAAACAAACAAAAAAACAACCAATATTAGTTATAATGGTAGTCCTAATGATAGACAACAAGGACAAAGTGTTATTTCTCAAGTTATGTGGCATAAATCATTTTTGTCTGTAACATTATTGAACTGACTTCTTCAAATCTGCATTTGTTTTGTTAAACTAGGACTATTTGTCATAGGAAACATGCAGGTAGGTTTATTTCAGCGTCGGGCATGTTCAAGTTTTATGTCAGTTGTAATTCTACTTTCTTAGTAAAGGAAAACTGTGTTTCTATAACACTTAAAATCCAGCTTTCTCTCCTTTTTAAAAATATATTTGTAAGGGGTAAAACAAAACACATGTAGATTTAATCTTGGAAGTGTACGCACACAGTAATGTCAAAAAAAAGACTCAGAAGAAGGCCAGGATATGAAATGTCCCAATATTTTCCAAACCATCCACTAAGTTGGTCTTAGATATTATGTTTCATAAGTCCTATGGAAATAAGCAACAGAAACCAGTCCTGAAATGATCGGATATGGTTTTAAAGATGATTCCCAAAATAAGAATCCCTAACTCATGGTGAAATGTGATGGTCACACTTAATTTAATTGAGAGGTAACTGTGTGTTCAGAATTTTGTGTGAGAGTCCTCGAATTCCAGACTGTGGAATTTCAGATTTTAGACTAATCTTTCTACAGGGAAAGCTGCCTGCCAGATAAACATTTTTTGCTCTGAGTCTCAGAAATCATAACACAGCAGGCCTCATAGTTACATAAATGAAAGGTCTTTTATTCTATCTATTTACCTAAAATTACTGTTCATTATCCCAAGCCTCCTGGTACAGGGTGGCTGCAGATTTGTTGAGCAACCTCAGGGAAGTTTTTCAAGCCAGAAACCAACAGTAACAGCTCTCCTTTATTGAGCACTTACTGCATGCCAAATGCATGTTAATGTACACGATCTCATTTGATCCTACAACACTGGAGGACAGACCATTGTCTGTATGTTACAGAAGAAGAATATGCAACACTCAGAGACATTAAGTAACTTACTGAAGGTTGAACAGCCAGTAAGTGTAGGGCTGGCTTTAAACCTGGTCCATGGGACTCCAAAATTGTGTCTACCATGACACTGCCTGCCATTACATCAAATGAGAACTGAAAACATACTTGAAATGAATAATACAAATGGTTTTTATGTTCTAATCATTGTAAGCACAATTGGGCTACCTCTTAAATTTAAAAAGGTCCTTGGTTTTTTGTTTTTTCTTTTTTTCTGAGAAGGAGTCTCGCTCTGTCATCCAGGCTGGAGTGCAGTGACACTATTTCAACTCACTTCAATCTCTGCCTCCCAGGTTCACACATTCTCCCGCATCAGCCTCCCGAATAGCTGGGACTATAGGCGCCCGACACCACACCCAGCTAATTTTTTGTATTTTTAGTAGAGACGGGGTTTCACCGTGTTAGCCAGGATGGTCTCGATCTCCTGACCTTGTGATCTGCCCGCCTCGGCCTCCCAAAGTTCTGGGATTACAGGCATTAGCCACTGGGCCCAGCCAAAAAATCCATGATTTATATGACAGCAGTTAAAAGTCCTCTCTCTTGGGCAGTGGTTTGCATATGGCAAATTCAATAAATATGCATCGTTTCCTTCTTTTTTTTTTTTTTTTTTTTTTGAGATGGAGTCTCACTGTGTCACCCAGGCTGGAGTGCAGTGGTAAGATCTCGGCTCACTGCAATCTCCACCTTCCGGGTTTACACCATTCTCCTGCCTCAGCCTCCTGAGTAGCTGGGACTATAGGCGCCCACCACCATGCCCAGCTAATCTTTTGTATTTTTAGTAGAGACGGGGTTTCACCTTGTTAGCCAGGATGGTCTCGATCTCCTGACCTCGTGATCTCCCCTCCTTGGCCTCCCAAAGTTCTGGAATTACAGGCATGAGCCACTGGGCCTAGCCAAAAAATCCATGATTTACATGACAGTAGTTGAAAGTCCTCTGTCTTGGGCAGTGGTTTGCATATGGCAAATGTAATAAATATACCTTGTTTCCTCCTTTTTTTTTTTGAGACAGAGTCTCGCTCTGTCACCCAGGCTGGAGTGCAGTGACAAGATCTCGGCTCACTGCAACCTCTGCCTCCTGGGTTCAAGTGATTCTCCTGCCTTAGCCCAATGAGTAGCATGGATTTGCCACTGTCCTGCAGAAGGTCCCAACTTTTAATAAAATGTAACCACCTCATTTGTATTGTAAACCAAAAAATATCTGAGACTGGTCTCAATCAACCTGGAAGTTTATTTTGCCCGAAAGAAATAAACACAGGATCACAGAAACAGTCTGTTACCTGTGCCTCTCTCCAAAGATGATTTTGAGGACGTCAATATTTAAAGGGGAAAAGTGGCCTGGAGGGGAAAGGGAGGCTACAGTAATCCACGTGTTGCAAGAGAAAAGGTGCAGGTCAGGGAATCATCAATTTCGTATTCATCTCACACTCAGTAAATCGGCACTTTGACATAAAATAAGGTGAACATAGAGCAGCTACCTGTGGAGCTGTATAACCCTTTCTCTGTGGCTATCTGCTTAGGAATAAAAGGAAAAGCAGTTGCTTGCATGAGTCAGCTTTCAGCTTAATTTTTTTCTTTTGGCAGAGTGAATTGGGGTGCCAAGTTTGTATTTTCCTTTGACAGTATCTATAGCAGCCTTTGTGATAACTGCTCTCTGAATAATTCTTGGTGGATGCCTTATCGTTGGGGGAATCCACAGGCTACACAAGATAGATTACTTGCTAAATCACTTTAGAGCAGTGATTGTCAATCTTGATTGCACATCAGATCCACCTGGGGAGCTTTACGCTCCCCACCCCGTGCTCAGGCTGCACCTGGGATGGGCTCCAAGTATCAGGATTTATTTTAAGCTCCTAAGCGACACCACTGTTCAGCTAAAGCAGACAGTCATTGATTTAGAGGCTCCTAACTCTTTACTATGATGAGGGGTTACCCTAAGAGACCTGGAGTTCAAAGAACTACCTACTTCCATCCCCCAGCACTGCCAAGGCTCACCTGTGATTGCTCCTCTCTTCACTGGTGCTTTTTCTCCCCTATCAGCTGCCAGGATGGGTCAATAAAATATAACTTCCTGAGGGTGTTCCCCACAGCAATGGGACACTTTTTGTTTGAGATGAAGTCTCACTCCGTCATCCAGGCTGGAGTGTAGTGGAGCAATCTCAGCTTACTGCAACCTCTGCTGCCCAGGTTCAAGCGATTCTCCTGCCTCAGCCTCCCCAGTAGCTGGGATTACAGGCACCCGCCACTGCACCTGGCTAATTTTTGTAGTTCCAGGCTGGTCTTGAACTCCTGACCTCGTGATCCACCCGCCTTGGCCTCCCAAAGTGCTGAGATGACAGGTGTGAACCACCACACCCGGCTGGGACACTTTATTACAGTGGGAAAGGGTCCAAGATTCAGATTCCTTCTGAAAATGAAAAAGATAATCTGGATAATCTCATCCCAAAACACTGAATTACTCTATAAAAGTGTGAGTCGTGGTCAAAGGATTGTATCTCAATTGTATGATTTCCCCTTCTCCTTAGATTGTGTGGGAACTTCTTTTATTTTCTTGAAATGGTGGTTTGATTTTGGCAATGCTAGTGGACCATCAGTAAACAGTGTGCAGAAAATGAAACTGAGCCGGCGCAGTGGCTCATGCCTGTAATCCCAGCACATTTGGAGGCTAAGGCAGGTGGATCACCTGAGGTCAGGAGTTCGAGACCAGCCTGGCCAATATGGGGAAACCCCGTCTCTATTAAAAATACAAAATTAGCCGGGGTGGTGGCGCATGCCTGTAATCCCAGCTACTCGGGAGGCTGGGGCAGGAGAATCACTTGAACCCGGGAGGTGGAGGTTGCGGTGAGCCGAGATCACGCCATTGCACTCCAGCCTGGGCAAAAAGAGCGAAACTCCGTCTCAAAAAAAAAAAAAAAAAAAATATATATATATATATATATGTACATACACAAAAAATTAGCTGGGCATGGTGGCGAGCACCTGTAATCCCAGCTACTCAGGGGGATGAGGTAGGAGAATCACTTGAACCCAGCAGGCAGAGGTTACAGTAAGCCAAAATGGCGCCATTGCATTCCAGCCTGGGCAACAAGAGTGAAACTCCATCTCAAAAAAGAAAGAAAGAAAGAAAAGAAAGGAAGAAAGAGAAAGAGAGAGAGAGAGAAAAGAAAGAAGGAAAAAGAAAGGAAGGAAAGAAAGGAAGGAAGGAAAGGAGGGAGGGAGGAAGGAAGGAAGGGAGGGAACTGAGAGTCAAAGAGCTTGGTTTTTTTGTTTTTTTTTTTAAATGTACATATATTTTGTAACCATGGAGAAGTCACAGCATTTCTGGGTCTCGCTTTGCTCATCTGCAAAACACAAATGACTGAAGCCCCAGCATGCGAGAGTTGATTGAGTTGATAACAGTGTCTGGCTGTTTAGTTAATGTTTTTAGCAGTAAAATAGTTATACTTTATTTAATTTATAAAATTCCTCCAGATATGAATATTTGCACTGAGTTTGGAATTTTCTCCTTTTTTTTTTCTTTTTTCTCAAGCGCCTTTTTAATGTAATGTTTCATAAAGCACCTCAGAAAAATTTGCTTCTGGGCCCTTTCTGTGAAGTGGAAAACATGATTGTGCTACTGAACTGTGATCTGCTGACCTTTCAAAGGGCTATAAACAGCAAACTGACAAGTCATGCATTTTTCTGTTTTTTACCCACTCATCCAAGCTAGGCGTAGTCAAGTAACCATGGGTTTAAAAAAACAAAAATAAAAATGTGTGAAGAAATCAAATAAGTATGTCTAACTTATGGTATGTGAATTTCATTTAACCCCAGTCATTCCATCAGATTTTTAATCAATGCATTTATTTTATATATTATTTCTATAATGTGCATATTTAATAACATTTATATAAAGTATGTTTAATATATTAAGTCTAGGCCGGGCGCGGTGGCTCACGCCTGTAATCCCAGCACTTTGGAAGGCCGAGACAGGCAGATCATGAGGTCAGGAGATCGAGATCATCCTGGCTAACACGGTGAAACCCCTTCTCTACTAAAAATACAAAAAAAAAAAATTAGCCGGGCGAGGTGGTGGGCGCCTGTAGTCCCAGCTACACGGGAGGCTGAGGCAGGAGAATGGCATAAACCCGGGGAGCGGAGCTTGCAGTGAGCTGAGATCGCGCCACTGCACTCCAGCCTGGGCAACAGAGTGAGACTCCGTCTCAAAAAAATATATATATATAAAAAAATATATATATATATATAAATATATATATATATAAAAATATATATATATATAAAAATATATATATATATATAAAGTCTATTCTAAGAAGTTGATTTACTGAATTATTTCCTGTAATGCAGCAGAGTTAATTATATTAATAAGTCTTTACCTTCATAGTTTTTAGGATTAGGCACCCACAAAACCACTAGACAAAATAAACTCATTAGCAGACTCTATCTAAATATACACATGAATATAGTTAGAACTTTAAAGGAAACTTTATTTTAGTTTAAGCCAAAAGGGAAGCTCTTTAAACAAGTTTTTAACATGGTTCTTCTGCATATAAGGTTTCATAACTTTGTAAAGTAATGATCAACAATAAGATGATGATTAAAATATGCCATCTTACTGAATATTGAGTACTAGCTCATATAAATCTGGATTCCTATTTGAACTAGGAATCATTGATCACAGGATAAGCATTCAGCTCCAGTGACATCAGAAATTACCACAAAATCAGGAGAACAAAGAAGGTTGACAATTAAGAACTAGAAAGTCAGCCAGGTGCCGTGGCTCAAGCCTGTAATCCCAGCACTTTGGGAAGCCAAGGCAGACAGATCGCTTGAGCCTAGAAATTCTAGACCAGCCTGAACAACACGGAGAAACCCTATCTCTATAAAAAATACAAAAGTAGCAGGACATGATAGCACAAGCCTGTAGGTCCAGCTACTCAGAAGGCTGAGATGGGAGGATCACTTGATCCCAGGGAGGTCAAGGCTGCACTGAGCCGTGATCACACCACTGAACTCTAGCTTGGGTGACACAGTGAGACCCTGTATCAAAACAAAAGCAAAAATAAGAAAACAGAACAAAACTAGAAAGTCAGCGTAAAGGAAACAATCAGAATGCATTTCATAAAATACTGTGCTCTTGCGAGTGTTGTCACAACTTACACAATGGAAATGGATTCCCGAATCTCCATAGCCTGATAGGTCTGGTCAGAGACTGCACACCAGCAGGGATGGGAGTCTGCATGAAGTGATGACAACTAGTTCTTTTCAGCTTGGTTTCAATCTGGGTATCCTCATGAAAACAGGCTATTAGTTTTCTGCCTGAAGCACAGGAGTTCTGAAGATTCCCTTTCCGTACTCCCTTTTGGTCTCAGTTTCCTTATCTGAAAAATGGGTATAATGAAGAGAGCTTAGTTTACATGGTTGTTGAAACCATTAAATGACATAATTTGTATAAAGCACTTAGCGAAGTGCTCGGTAAATGATAGCTAATAGATAAATATGGTAATATATATACATATAAAACATATAAGCTTAAGTATGTATCTTTCAATAGAAGGTGAACATAATAACCTTCTGTCCATATAAATCCCCAAGTTGCTTCTTGTAATGTATATCTATACACACACACACAAAGCACTTCTGTATCTTTGAAGCATAATTTAAAAATCATTGATTGAAGGACCTGATAACAGTTCTTTTTTTTGCTCATTATACATAATACATTTTTAATATTTCTATTTTAGTCAAAAACTGAATTTTTTTTTTTATTTTGAAAGAAGCCAAAGAAATAATGTAAGTGAAGCCAGGTTTTAAGACCAGAGGGAAGGATGGAGACTGTAGCAAACTGGAAAGGGTGTCTCCCAGTCAAACGGGCTCAGTCACCGCACAGCTCCAACTAACTTTGGTCCTGTGGGAAGGTAGTCTGTGTTGCCACTGGACTTTTTGTGAATACTCTTCATTTTTAAACATCAGCAACTAATTCCAGACATTTTTTAGACTTTGTATGGGATCGACAAAACGCATCCACAGGCTAGAGATAGCTCCTAGACCACTGGTTTTGTTGTAGACGAAAGAATGAATGTCTATTTATTTCAGGTCTGCCTTTCTTGAAAACCTAGAACCTTTGCTCTCTGATGAAATTACTTAAAATCATCTTTGCATGCTAAAAATGTTTGGCATATAAAGCAATGGGGGCTTTTTGTTTCATTTAACAGCTCTAGTAACATTTTATTATGTGTCTTCACATGAAGATTTATGAGAAAGAATGAAACTGAAGCGCCTTTAGTCAATTCCTTTTCCAATGCTCTGTGACAGGCCCTTTCATCGGCTTGTTCATTAACACCTGTGGGTGCCGCCAGACTGCGATCATTGGAGGGCTCGTCAATTCCCTGGGCTGGGTGTTGAGTGCATACGCTGCAAACGTGCATTATCTCTTCATTACTTTTGGAGTGGCAGCTGGTAAGCATGTGGCTTTTTTTAAACTCGATTTTAAATGTTTTATAAGAAATCTTGGCAGTGGATTTAATTGTGGGGAAGAGACCCATTAAAACATTCTGTTCTGTTTCCTCTATCCCACTTCACCCCAACCCCTCCCTACACTCCAGGAAATACATTTTAACATTACATTTTACTATGCCTTAAGTGGGGGAAGCCCACCCAGCAACAATACTTGGCCTCCCTAATAGAATCAAATTCTATTTCCATGCCTGGTTCTAAATGCCAGTGCTATCTCCAGTGAGGGACAGGAAAAGGAAGGCAGTAATGTTGACTTAGGTGAATGGACCAAAGATTAAGGAAATTACATCAGTGTGGTGTGGGAAATAAACTAAATAATAGGCCAGGGGCAGTAGCTCATGCCTGTAATCCCAACACTTTGGAAGGCTAAGGTGGGCAGATCCCTTGAGGCCAGGAGTTCAAGACCAGCCTGGCCAACATGGTGAAACCCCCGTCTCTACTAAAAATACAAAAAAAGAAAAAAATTAGCCAAGTGTGGTGGCACATGCCTGTAATCCCAGCTCCTCAGCAGGCTAAGGTATGAGAATAGTTTTAACCCAGGAGGCAGAGGTTGCTGTGAGCTAAGATTGCGCCACTGCACTCCAGCTTGGTTGACTGAGTAAGACTCTGTCTCAATAAAAATAATAATAATAAAGCCTCCTGTGTGAAAATAGAAAAGAAAAAACATAGATAAGTAAACATTAAAAAAACAAAGACTAAGGAAATCAATAACATTCATTTACTCTTTAATAATCATTTGCTCTTTTTTTTTTTTGAGATGGAGTTTTGCTCTTGTTGCCCAGGCTGGAGTGTAATGGCACAATCTCGGCTCACTGCAACCTCCACCTCCTGGGTTCAAGCAATTCTCCCGCCTCTGTCTCCCAGGTAGCTGGGATTACAGGCATGCACCACCATGCCCAGCTAATTTTGTATTTTTAGTAGAGACGGGGTTTCTCCATGTTGGTCAGGCTGGTCTCAAACTCCCGACCTCAGGTGATCTGCCCGCCTCGGCCTCCCAAAGTGCTGGGATTACAGGCATAAGCCACAGCACCCGGCCTTATAATCATTTACTCTTTTAGCCCTGTTCAAATTCATAAAATAGCATAAACCACACATATATGTAGAGACTAAGAAGCAAATCTAGAGTACAGTTAGGTTGTCATTCCCCCGTGAAGAGGTTAATATTGGCTGCCAGGTACCACAATCTGCATATCTATTATGCAAAATATATTCCCAGCCACAATTTCCTTTATCAACAGGTAGTGTGATTCACACAGATGAGTAATTACTTGTACAATTGCATTTTAAATAAACTGAATCTCCAGCTTGACATTCTTTTTGAGTACAGAGCGACAATGAATGTGTTAGCATAAGAGTTAAAAGTTAGCTTGGAATTCTGGCTTTTCTTTTTTCATTGCTATTATCTGTGTGACTTTGGGCAAGTTATTTAACCTACTTACACCTCAGTTTCCTTTTCTGCAAAATGGGTATAATGAAGAGCTTAGTCTACATGGTTGTTGAAACCGCTAAATGACATAATTTGTATAAAGCACTAAGCAAAGTGCTCAGTAAATGTTAGCTAATAGGTAAATGTGCTTTTATATATATATACACACACACATATATAAAAAACATATAAGCTTAAGTATGTATCTTTTGATAGGAGGAGAAAGTGAACATAATAACCTACTGTCCATATAAATCCCAAGTTGCTTCTTGTAATATATATCTATACACATACACACATAAAGCACTTCTGTATCCTCTGAAGCATAATTTAAAAACCATTGATTGAAGGACCTGATAACAGTTCTTTTTTTCCCTCATTATACATAATACATTTTTAATATTTCTATTTTAGTCATAATTGACGATGGTAAATATTTGTGGAGTCAAATGTGATGTTCTGATACATGTATATATTGTAGAATGATTGAATAAGGCTAATTGACATATCCATCACCTCACATACTTGTGATGAGAACATTTAAAATCTACATTTAGCAATTTGAAAAATATACAATATATTATTACTAAGTACAGTCACCATATTGTGCAATGGATCACTAGAACATATTCCTCTGGTGAAAACGGTTCTTTAAAAATATCAGATGTTGGCCAAGAGCAGTGGCTCACACGTGTAATCCCAGCACGTTGAGAGTCCAAAGCAGGTGAATCGCATGAGCCAAGGAGTTTGAGACCAGCTTAGGCAACATGGTGAAACCACGTGTCTACAAAAAATACAAAAATTAGCCACACACGGTGATAGTCCCAGCTACTTGGGAGACTGAGGTGGGAGGATCATCTGAGCCTGCGGAGTTGGAGGATGCAATGAGCTGTGGTTGCACCACTGCATTCCAGCCTGGGCAACAGAGTGAATCCCTGTCTCAAAAAAAAAAAAAAAAAAAAAAAGTCAGATATTTTCCCTGAGTACATTAGAAACTCTTCCCTATAATCGTCCAATAATAGGGCTAGCACGGGGGTTTTTGTGTTATAGGTGAGGAAATAAACACTCCTTTTGCTGAGACTAAGGAGCCAGGTTGGGGTGTCTGGACACATAGTGCAATCAGGGGAGGCTAAAGACAGCAGAGGTCCTCAGAGAAGCCATTCATTCTCCCAGCAACTTGCTAAGCACATGCTGTCTGTTCTGGGCAGTCCTGGGCATACCAGTGGTGAAAATACATGGTCTTGCCTGTCTGGAGCTTATATTTTTCTGATGTGAGAATGCGGCTCCATTTTGTTATTGGAGGAACTTGTGCCGCAAAGCCTGTTGGGAAAAATGGCGGGCTAGAAACCTGCTTGGCTGGATGGTCTTTCTGCCGCTTATCCCTGAGGGCTGCTTTTAAAATAATCACTGTTACAGCTTTGTCAGAAATAAAAAAGCGTAAATAGATGCTAATTAAGGAAATGCAAGTGATCTTTGCTGCAAATTCTGGATCTGGCCACTGATGTTGCACCGTGTCTTTTCTTCCCCTGTCGGCCTGTGCAGGCCTGGGCAGCGGGATGGCCTACCTGCCAGCGGTGGTCATGGTGGGCAGGTATTTCCAGAAGAGACGCGCCCTCGCCCAGGGCCTCAGCACCACGGGAACCGGATTCGGTACGTTCCTGATGACTGTGCTGCTGAAGTACCTGTGCGCAGAGTACGGCTGGAGGAATGCCATGCTGATCCAAGGTGCCGTTTCCTTAAACCTGTGTGTGTGTGGGGCGCTCATGAGGCCCCTCTCTCCTGGGAAAAACCCAAACGACCCAGGAGAGAAAGATCTGCGCGTCCTGCCGGCGCACTCCACGGAATCTGTGAAGTCAGCTGGACAGCAGGGAAGAACAGAAGAGAAGGATGGTGGGCCCGGGAACGAGGAGACCCTCGGCGACCTGCAAGCCCAGGAGTGCCCCGATCGGGCCGGGCACAGGAAGAACATGTGGGCTCTCCGGATTCTGAAGACGCTCAGCTGGCTCACCATGAGAGTCAGGAAGGGCTTCGAGGACTGGTACTCGGGCTACTTTGGGACAGCCTCTCTATTTACAAATCGAATGTTTGTAGCCTTTATTTTCTGGGCTTTGTTTGCATACAGCAGCTTTGTCATCCCCTTCATTCACCTCCCAGAAATCGTCAATTTGTATAACTTATCGGAGCAAAACGACATTTTCCCTCTGACGTCAATTATAGCAATAGTTCACATCTTCGGAAAAGTGATCCTGGGCGTCATAGCCGACTTACCTTGCATCAGTGTTTGGAACGTCTTCCTGTTGGCCAACTTCACCCTTGTCCTCAGTATTTTTATTCTGCCGTTGATGCACACGTACGCTGGCCTGGCGGTCATCTGCGCACTGATAGGGTTTTCCAGTGGTTATTTCTCCCTAATGCCCGTAGTGACTGAAGACTTGGTTGGCATTGAACACCTGGCCAATGCCTACGGCATCATCATCTGTGCTAATGGCATCTCTGCGTTGCTGGGACCACCTTTTGCAGGTAAACTCTGTGAGGTTTTAAGAGCTCAGAGTGCATGTAGATATGGTGTGTTATGTTATAAAGTTCAAGATAAGAAGGAGGTTTCCATTTGTGCACATGTTCCTTTTATCTTCCTATTCCTGCCCCTAATTTCTCATTTATACATTTGAGTAAGTTAAAGGCTATTCTTTCTTTTCTTTTGTTTTCTTTTCTTTTTTTTTTTTTTTTTTTTTTGGAGACGGAGTCTTGCTCTATCACCCCAACTGGAGTGCAGTGGTGCGATCTCAGTTCACTGCAACCCCTGCCTCCAAGGTTCAAGCGATTCTCCTGCCTCAGCCTCCCAAGTAGCTGGAATTACAAGTGCACACCACCACGCCCGGCTAATTTTTTATGTTTTTGGTAGAGATGGGGTCTCACCATGTTGGCCAGGCTCGCCTCGAACTTCTGACCTCAGGTGATCCACCTGCCTCAGCCTCCCAAAGTGCTGGGATTACAGGCATGAGCCACCGTGCCCGGCCAAGGCCATTCTTTTATGTAGAATGTAGATGAAATGTAGATGAACTTTCGATCCTATCCACATGATAAGGCAGTCAGGCTGGTAGAGTGAGGAAATAAAGCGGATGGGTTGATGGAATACTGCCGGGCTCCTTACCCATTTGAAGAAGGTGGCCTCTGGGCAGTTCCAGCTGATTTCTGTCACCAAGAAATACTGAGAATTGTTGCCAGATCTTCTGGGTGTTGTTTCTCCCCAAAGGGAAGCTAAGAATCTGTACTGTTAGGTAGCACTAACAGATTTCCAAAACACCATGTGGCAGGTGCAACAGAACACATCCATGGACTCAATCCAGCCCTGCATTCGCTTCCTATTGTTGCTGTAATAAATTGCCAGAAACTTATGGTGGCTTAAAACAATGCAGATTGGCCAGACGTGGTGGCTCACACCTGTAATTCCAGTACTTGGGGAGGCCGAGGCAGGAGGATCACTTGAGCCCAGGAGTTCGAGACCAGCCTGGCCAATACAGTGAGACCCCATCTCCACACAGACACACACACATGCATGCATACACACAAGCACGCACACACACACACACACACACAAATACAGATTTATTATCTTACTGTTCTGGATGTCAGCAGAGCTGAATTCCTTCTTGAGGCTTTAGGGGAGAATTTGTTTCCTTGTCTTTTCCAGCATCTGGAGGCCACTTTCATTCTTTGGCATGTACCCTCTTGCTCCATCTTCTAAGCCAGCAGTGTAATGTCTTCCCACCTCTCTCTGATTCGGACTTCCTGCCACCTCCTTTCACCTTTTTTTTTTTTTTTTTTTTGAGATGGAGTCTCCCCCTGTCACCCAAGCTGGAGTGCAGTGGCATGATCTCAGCTCACTGCAACCTCCACCTTCTGGGTTCAAGCAAGTCTTCTGCCTCAGCCTCCTGAGTAGTTGGGATTACAGGCATGCACCACCATGCCTGGCTAAATTTTTTTGTATTTGTAGTAGAGATGGGGTTTCACCATATTGGCCAGGCTGGTCTCGAACTCCTGACCTTGCGATCCCTCCCACCTCGGCCCCCTGAAGTGCTGGGATTACAGGCGTGAGCCACCATGCCTGGCCACCTCCTTTCACTTATAAGGGTGCCTATGATTACATTGGGCTCACCTGATCCTGGATCATCTCCCCAGCCCAGGTTCTAAATTAATCACACCTGCAATGTCCCTTTTGCCCTAATTAGGTCACATATTCATGGGGTAGAGAAATTAGGGATAGGAGCATTCTGCCTACCACAGGCCTGAAGGCCACTAGCTGGCAACATCTAGGATACGATCTCTGTCATGTATTCCCTTCATTTACAAGAGGCAAATTCACCAGAGAACTTGGTATTCGGGCATACCAGAAGCCTTGGGCATCAAGGAATCTTGTGTCTGGTCCAGTGCCTTTGTGGAAAGGCAAGTCAGGTTTGGGCAGGTAGACTCATGCCCCAAGACACCAGTTGCTGGGTGAAGATAACAAGGTCTATCTTCTGTCCAAGAACTGGAGATAGGAGTCTGCATAGCATGGCAAAGGCTGGGGCAGAATGCCAATACAAAGGTGCTCTCTGGTGGTGGCCCTCAGCCAGCCAGCCAGGGCTGGTAGTGATTGTCAGAGCTGCTGGAGGTTTTGTGCAGAGCCTCGAGCTAACCCAGTGGAGCCTCACCTGTTCAGATGTCCCCTCCCCCAGCCACCCCCAAGCACCCTCCTGTCTGGGCCCTACAGGCTCTTTATTCTCATATCCTCTGGCAGGAGTATCTCTCCCCAGTGGGTGAAGGAATCCCATGGGTACAGGACAAAGCCCTCCCTGCCCCTTTTTTCCTAGTCTTTCTATAAGTCATAAAGTCACCTCCTCCCTTAAGACCCCCACTGGCAGAGAGCTTGTGCCAACAAACACGCTTTTAAATCCCCTTGAAATCTAAAGTACAAGAAATCATAGATTTTTGCCTATGCAGCAGACAACACCGGCAGTCGGCTGACTAAAGGTTTAAGGTCCAAGAGTCCCCTTAGGAATCCTCAGGGCTGCATATAGGGCTCCTCCTGGAGCAAGCTGCTCCTGGTGTCTGCCTGTGCACAGAGATGTAGATGCAGCATTTTTAAGTGAAAATGGCTATAGCAACAGAGCAAACTATATTGGCAGTTGAAAGGTCTAAAATTGCTCACTGATCTCATGTAAAATTCTCTGTCAGGTAGGTCAGAATGCATTTGATTATAACATCCTGACAATGATGGTTTAAGCATATTTCTGTCACATAACCAGAAATATAGAGTTCAGGGACTGGAGGATGTTGGGGCAATGTCTCAGAGATCCTCTTGGCCCTTTCCTCATGCTAACTGCCTCATGGTGACATAATGGTTGCTGTATCTCCAGCCACTGCATCATCATTTATAGCAGGGAGAAGGAAGTGGGGAAAGGCTCAGTCCCATCAGAATTCCACTTACATCTGATTGGCCAGAACTATATCACACAGCTAGTTCAAGCTTCAAGGGGAGCTGTGAATGGACTATTTTGCTTTCCAGCCTCTGTACTAGAGGAAGGAAAGGAGAAAAGAATTGGGATTGGCAGTTCAATCAGTCAGCCAATGGTGCCTGCTAGAGATGTTAAATATCCATTGGAGGTATAGGGACCTAGTAGTTGCTCCTCTGCCCTCTGATTGGAGGTCCTTCAGATACATTGTATGCATAAATGGACTCTGTCACTGATGGTTCTTTGCATGATCCAGGGGTACTTTCTTCTAATGGGCTGGCTCGGGTTGTTTTGTCTTGATCCATCAGATTTCAATGGCAGCATCACAACACAACTGTGAGGTGTGGCCTGAGTAATTCTCGTGATCAGTGTTAGTCAAAGCACCAGAGTTTGCCAGGATAGTTTTCTTATCCCATCCCTGTAGTCCTGTGCTGTCCATTCATCTGCATTCTAGTGAGCTTTCTTGAGTGGAAGAGAGAGGAATGACAAGTAGAGGACAGGGAGTTATACCCAACCCTCAGTCATCAGGTCTTATCTCTTGACTGCTTCGAGGTTCCTCCCTAGAGGTGGGTTCTGTAGTGGAATGGGATCCACCATGGATGATAGAAAACGTTGTGTTAATGGTTGGGAGCCTTCTATGATTCGTATCATGTGGTGCTATGGAAACCCCAAAATCAACATTCGGATGTGCCTGTCTAGGCCAGCAAGCTAAAGGGGACTTTGTTTATTTGCATTTGTTGGTTTCTTCATCTTCCATTGAATTCGTGCACTAAGGAATGATGAACAACATTCGTTGGCTACCTGAATGATGTTTCATTTATTGACTTTCCAGACCAAGGAGCCAACATTGCAATGAGATGCAAGCCACCATTTATGTGCACTGTAGGCTCAGAGCAACTGGCAATATGAGTGACTAAATGACCACATTACACTCTTGCTAGAAATTCGAAGTGCACTAGAAATTATTGCTTAGCTGGGTTTGCTGCAAGGAAAATTACTGTTCACATTTCCTTTTTTTTAAAAAAAAAATTTCAAGAATGTACAATCAGAGATATTGAACAGACATTTCAACCATATCATTCAGCAGCATGGACTTCTTGATCTAATTTATTTATAATATTGTTGGGTGTTTTGTTCAATCCCTTTAAAGATATAATATAGGCCGGGTGCGGTGGCTCATGCCTGTAATGCCAGCACTTTGAGAGGCTGAGGTGGGCGGATCACCTGAGGTCGGGAGTTGGAGACAGCCTGGCCAACATGGTGAAACCTCATTTCTACAAAAATACAAAAATTAGGCACCTGTAATCCCAGTTACGTGAGAGGCTGAGGCAGTAGAATTGCTTGAACCTGGGAGACGGAGGTTACAGTGAGTCAAGATCACGCCACTGCACTCCAGCCCGGGTGACAAGAGCAAGACTCTGTCTCAAAATTAAAATAAAATAAAATACAAAATTATGTAACAGTAGTACATACTTTCCTAGATGTTTCAGTGTATAATATGGCAAAACCTCAGCCACCAGATTTGACTGACCAATATTCCACACACATCTCTTCCAGTCACATAAAATCTAACACCTTAATAATCTGAAATGTTTTCCACCAAAAGCCAGGGCCCTTATTTAATTAATAAGAAAAACAGCATTACTTATTTGACAGACTCAAATGAAAAGAAAATGTACTTTAATCGGGAACCAGATTTTACTTTGAAGCTATAGGTTTGAATTGGTGCTTGGATGAGGGTTGCCAAGAATCCTGGGTTGCCAAGAATCCCAGGTTCCAAATGCAGGAACTGAGGTCAGACCTCCAGGATGGGTGGTGAAGGATGCATGAGGAAGGCAGCTTGTGGGAACTGTCTTTTCTCTGAAAAAGTTGTGTCAACATGTGCTGAGGGTCAAAGCTCCTGGTAGAGTCCTGTCTCTCTTGACCTGCTTTACATCTGACTGGGTTTGAATTCAAACTAGCAGAAATATTAAAACAGGCACCAAAGGGAGATGGCAGGATCCAGAGTTATTTATAAATAAATCCTAAAGGTAGATTGGAGAAAACCTATGGGATTAACTTAACATGAAAGTTAGGACTACTCCTACAGTTAGTGCTATGTTAAATTGTTCAGTAAAGTTGGGTGTGCTTTTTTTAAAAAAAAAAAAAAAACTGATATGAGTTACATTTGAAGCTTGGGCATGTGGAGATGTTTTTACAAATATTTATATTTTTAGAGGAAAGAGGACCATTAAAAATAATAATAATAATGAATTTGGCCAGGCGCGGTGACTCACGCCTGTAATCCCAGCACTTTGGGAGGCTGAGGTGGGTGGATTACCTGAGGTCAGGAGTTTGAGATCAGCCTTGCCAACATGGGGAAACCCTGTCTCTACTAAAAATACAAAAATTAGCTGGGCGTGGTGGCGCATGCCTGTAATCCCAGCTACTCGGGAGGCTGAGGCAGGAGAATTCTTCAACCCAGGGGGTGGAGGCTGCAGTGAGCCACGATTATGCCACTGCACTCCAGCCTGGGTGACAGAGTGAGACTATGTCCCAAATAATAATAATAATAATAATAATTCAACCCAGAAGGGGGAACAGGACATGTTCAAAGAGCCAAGAGAAATGTGTTTGAGATGCTAACAAATTCAGCATGGCTTGTGCTGGTGAGCAGGGGAGAAAGCTAGGCAGGGGCCACATCACAGAGCCTGGAGCTTATAATCAACCCCTTCCACCAAAAAGTAAATACATAGTCTGAATGAAATACAGCTTAATTTTCCAGCCAGGTGGGATTTTGTCCCATTTCTGAGGTCCATGTTAAGCAGCAATAATAGTTCGACTTGTTTCAGCCATTTGAAACAAAGCATTCAGGTGTTTGTTACTTAGAGTCATCATTCCTGCTCTCAATCACTTGATCATGTGGAAAGCGAGGATTTAGCCGTTAAAATGACCTGGTCAGCTTTCATATGGAGATAAGTGGACTATGGGAACCTCATTTGTATTTATTGATTTTTTTAAAATTGTAGATTACAGTTATTCCCATCACTACTCTGTTGATACAGATCACTCTGCATTATTTGCAATTGAATTGCTCATTGTGTCCTAATTCACAATTGTCCACAGTTGCCAACTGGTAACACTGAGTAGAAGTTGGGTGTGTTTTTGTTCATAGGTCAGTGTCAATTGCCTTTCCATTCAATTCTGAAGCTGAAGCATTACTTTTGGATTATGTTTAATCTTTTTTGTCCCCCTTGTCTCCAATTATAGATTAAGAAAAGATGATAGAGCATTTTACTGAGCCACTTCTAAAGAGTCGGATTTTTTTTCATTTCTATTTTTTACATAAAATAACAAATACAGAAACTTGGTTTACTTTTAAAGTAGATACAAAATTCATACCTTTTAACTTGTTGCTTTTGTAAAAAAAATTATAGATTTGTATGCAATTGTTTGTTTTTCTTTATGAATGCCTTGACTGATCCCTGTAAATAGATAATCCAGGCATAGTCATCACACACTAGATACAATAAACAAAGAGATACAGATAACAACCGGGAGTCGGAGGGACTGGTTTACACCTTTCCTAGTTGCTTTTGTGTGGCTGTTTCTTGATAGGAGAAGTTTAAGTTGCATTTATGCACTCGTTTGCCAATTAGTTGTTTTAAAGATGTTTCTGAAAAGTGGCCACGGAATACTATGTTTGATCATAAAATCTTATTTTTTTATTTCATTTTATTTTTTGAGACGGAGTCTTGCTCTGTTGACCAGGCTGTAGTGCAGTGGCACATCTCGGCTCCTCTGCAACCTCTGCCTCCTGGATTCAAGCAATTCTCATGCCTCAGCCTCCTGGGTAGCTGGGATTACAGACATGCACCACCACACCCAGCTAATTTTTGTATTTTTTAGAGATGGGGGTTTTGCCCTGTTGGCCAGGCTGGTCTCGAACTTCTGGCTTCATGTGATCTGCCCGCCTTGATCTCCCAAAGTGCTGGGATTACAGGTGTGAGTCACTGAGCCTGGCCATTAAATCATTTATATTTTAAGTCTTTGCTAATGTGCTTACTAAAAGGGGAAAAAAATGACATTTTTACCATAAATAAAACTCTTGCGTGTAGCTCAATCCATTCAGTTTGCGTAGTTGACTATGTGGGAACCATGACTTGTGACCCATTCTTAGAATTAATCACTGAAATATAGGAAACTGATTTCATAGATTCTGAGACACGTTTTTCTCATATTTTAACGTCTGAAATTAGAATGCCTTTTACAAAGTCCTGAGGAAATACTGAGTCATATTTGAATTGACAAGAATATTTATTTTTTACTGATATATAAAATAATGGCACATCAGTGTCTTAGAATTCATGAAATATAGTGGTATTTTACAGAATGTCTAATAAGATGATTATATTAAGCTGTTAAATTATAATATTAAATTATTATTTGAAAATAACATAATTTAGTCAGCATCTTTGGCAACTTAGAATTTTATAAATGTAAATATTAAAGTTTTGTGGCTATAAATGTGAATTTTATAACACCTGAAGATTTTGATTCTTTCTAGAACAGATGTGTACCCTCAAATACTTCAGAATGAATGAAAGTTCAAATGTCTTCTGCCCAGCCTCTTTTGATACACACTAAAAACTTTAGAATCATTTTTGTAGGTTTTAGAAAAATTTGTGTTTGCACTTGTGAAAAAAGAAAATCATTGGATTCGCTTTTCACTACTGGCCTTGTGAGGGCCTTCGAGTGAACCAGAAGGTTCTCCCCATAAGTCAGCCGGGAATTGCTTCAAACACCTTCCAAAGCAACCAAATGGCTTTATGAATGCAGCCCTCCCCAGGCACGGGGAACACTGGTGTATAGCACACCCTTAAAAATTGCTAAATGAGAACCAAAAAATATAAAAAACAACAACAAAAAAAAGGAAAAGAAATGGATAAATGAAACATTTTATTGGTATGAAATGACATATGAATTCTTTTAGAAACATTCATAGCAGCCATAAATGCCTGCTTTATATTCTTGACTTTTATTGTATCAACTCCATGACAGTGAATATATTCTTCTTTGTTTTGTAGGGTGGATCTATGACATCACGCAAAAATATGATTTTTCCTTCTACATATGTGGTTTGCTTTACATGATAGGAATACTCTTTTTACTTATTCAGCCGTGCATTCGAATTATAGAACAATCCAGAAGAAAATACATGGATGGTGCACATGTTTAGTATCATGTAATGTTCCGTGTGGGTTTCACTGTAATACTCATGCCTACCTCGCATGGTTGCTGTGAGGCACCTATGACAGGACGTGGGAAAGCATTTTGTACAGTAACTGGCACTGTCATTTGTAAATGCCATTGTCACAGCCTCATTTGTAAGCAGCACTGCCTCTCTGTTTGGGGAGATGTAATGCTGGAAGGTATTAAGGACTACATGCATTCTAAAGATGACAGTGTTGTTCAAAGACAGCCTAGTAAATAATTGGTAGAAATACCCTTATCAAAATCATTCTCTTGTCATCTACTGGAACTAGGTTTTTAAATACAGCTTTTAAAACACACACAGGGAATAAAAGCTTTTCAACTCAACCACTTCTTTATAAGACAAAACCGAAGTATCTGTGTGCTTCCAGAAAGATTCCAGATCAATGGGTTTCAAGCACAAGAATATTCAGACGAGATTTCAGAAATTAATTATTACAGGGAGCTATTGATCTACTAGCATCAAACAAAGGCAAGCTCTAATTCCACAGGTAATACAATTTAGTACAATTAAAGAAACACAGCTTGTATTTTTATGAGGGAATTCTGCAGCTAGGGATCGGGCTTCATAAATCCTCCTCTAAAAGAAGACATTTGCCATTAATCCTAATTCACTGTTATCCAGTTATAAATGGAATCTTGAGACAAAACCTTAACAAAGAAATAACAATAATGATTTCCTTAGCAGAAGCCGGATTTGTACACACAACATTAAATAAAGGGCTACAATTCAAGCACTTTTATTCATATCATTGGCCTCTTAGATGATAAACATGATCTGGGGCCTGTAATATTTTTTTCTGAGTTTCTTCTGCCCAAAAAATGTAACATAGAACTAATTGCTAACTGACAAATAAAGTTAATAGTTAAATCATCTCCAAGGAATGTTGCTAATCCAAAATATAACACTATCAATTTGTGAGGGTAATAAATAGAATGCCCTTAGTGTAGATGTCTGTGCCACACCTGACATTGGAGTAGTGATAACAAATAGCCCATCTCTAGACTCTCGTGTTGTTATGTAGACCATTCGCCTGAGTGTGGCACAGTTTTAAAAATAGTTCTCTGGATTGATTTCATACAGAAGATGACTGTGATCCATGACATCTAATAATGCCCGTTCTTTATCTGAGATGTCTATTTTTCTAAACCAAACTTTTTCAGACTGTAGAATGTTCTTCCCAGATCGTTTGAAATTTCTGACTGCCTTAGTTGTTTACAGATAGTTTAAATCTATTTAAATTTCTACTCACAATTTGATCATCACACCCACACAAATCCTTGACTATCATTGCCAGTGTCTTAGGTCAAATTTATCTAAAGTGAATACAGCCCATTCTCAATTATCCTTGACAATTAGAGGCAGGAATGCTACTAGGAATTGGACGCAAACAATGTCACCCCCAGCGTAATTTTAGCCAGCAGTTTCAGTTATACTCAACCATACCCTTCTGAGCTGTTAACAAGTCATTCAATGGACAAGTTCTCTTTTTGTTCCATCTCCATTATTTCCTGCTCTAATGTCTAGTGGGAGGGGTCATATCATGAAAGGACCACCAAAATAATAAAAGGCAGCTAATGGAATGGAGAAACAAAAGCATGGTTAACATATACACTCAATATTACCTCCAATGACTCGGGAATTGCCTGCACATTATTATAGCCAATAGATTGCATGTCATATTCCATTTGGTTCAACACAACAACCTATGTGTTATCATTACAGCTTTGGCTGCTGTTAAAGAATCCAGCTCTCTATTTTGATAACGACAGTCTTAAAGGTGAGGCAATGCTCCCTCTTCTATCTCTCTCTATGTAATTTGCCATAGAATTAGGATGATTAGATTGAAACACATGTTATATGTTTTAAAAACTGCATTGCTTCATTACTTTCATTTTCCGACAACATCAAATTAACAAGAGGCAGTGTTAAATATTTTAAATGGTGCTATAGCCAATGTATTTGGATGCTTGCACTGCTGGTTGTGTATCATCAATATAAACTTTTTATCCAATGACTCGACTTTAATTACATCTAAGTTAGACTTGTTCACGTTCAGTTTGTACAGTTGTGTGTTGACTTACTATGTTTTTGAAAGTGGCGACTTCTACCAAATGAGAAGTTCCCATTGTCAAAAAAAAGAGACCTGCTTGCAGTATTCATGTTGACAACAGAGTAAAAGAGAATATTGTAAAGAATTACTGCAAATATTTCCTGTTTGTTATTTGCCGTTCTTTGAAGATATTATAAAAGGTTAATTGCATATTTATATCATGTGCTTTATCATTTTCCCTCATGTATCCAAGTAATTTTTATTTACATATAACTAAATAAATGTTGTCCTCTTTGAAGATGGTCAGTGAGTTTTTGTATAACATTTCTATTTTGTTGGCCTCGAAGAGAATACTCCTAAAATGTAGGTGGTAATTATTTGTTTCATTCTTTCCCCTGAAAAACTATTTCTGTAGGTGCGTTCACAAACCATGTGGACAGAATCACTTAGAATGATTGTGAAAAGTGCTGCGTCTAAGTATTAAATTTAAAATGCACACACCTTTGAATCCAGCAATTGCATTTCTAACATCATTTTCTACATATGAACACAGACTAATATGTAAGGATTTTTTGTTTATCATTTGTTATATAAAAGACTGGGCTGGGTGCAGGCGGTTCACGAGATCAGGAGATTGAGACCATCCTGGCCAATATGGTGAAACCCCGTCTCTACTAAAATACAAGCGGGGCATGGTGGCATGCACCTGTTGTCCCAGCTACTCGGGAGGCTGAGGCAAGGGAATCGCTTGAACCCAGGAGGTGGAGGTTGCAGTGAGCTGAGATCGCACCACTGCACTCCAGCCTGGCAACAGAGCAAGACTCTGTCTCAAATTAAAAAAAATAAAAAAATAAAAGACTGGAAACAATTTAAATGTCTACCAATAGATAACCGTTAAAATATAGTATAACTGTTAAAGTACAGTATAAAGTATTTTAAAGTATAGACATAATAATACAGTGGAATTTGTAGAATTATTAAACAAAAAAGGCAGATCTATGTGTAGAATTTGGAAACAGTCTGAAGATATAGTGCTTAAAAAAAAAAAAAAAGCAAGATAGGCTGGACGTGGTGGCTCACGTCTATAATCCCAGCACTTTGGGAGGCCAAGGGGGATGGATCACTTTGAGCTCAGGAGTTTGAGACCAGCCTGGGCAACATGGCAAAACCCCGTCTCTATTAAAAATACAAAAATTAACTGGGCATGATGGTGGGCACCGGTAATCCCAGCTACTCAGGAGGCTGAGGCAGAAGAATCGTTTGAACCCAGGAGGTGGATTGCACCATTGCACTCCAGCCTGGGCGACAGAGCAAGACTCTGTCTCAAGAGAGAGAGAGAAAAAAGGCAAGATAAAGCAATATGTTTAATATTCCCCCAATTATATGTTTTCATTACCAAAAAAAAGTCATTCATATATATAATAGGCTTAGACATGAATTGAAAATTGCTGGGAAGAAACATAAAGAAGCATAAGAAAACGTTAACAGTTGTTGGCTCCAGGGAAGAAAATCTGTGGACTAAGGTAGGTCTGATTTTTTTTTTTTTTCCTTATGCCCATAATGCTTTTTCAATTTAAAACTTGTATCCAAAATTATTTTGAATGCAGATTCCTGGGCCTACTTAAAACCTAGAGAATTAAGAATGGGACCAGTAAATCTTCCTTTTAGATAAGCTTCTCAGTTAATTCTTGTGCATATTAAAATTGCACACCCGGTCTCAACATATTTAAGGGCAAAATATTCCAATGAATTTCAAATACTTGTCCTGAACCTCTCTCGTTATTTCCTTTTATACAGCATTCTGGTCAATTACTATCTATGAAGCCTTCACAGTGTATAATCTTTTACTCGGTCCTTTTCCAATCAGCAAATGTGGACTGTGGTTCTATAGGAGCAAGGCAGGCTAATGCTAAGCCCCTGCCCTCAAGCAGCCTGCATGAATAAGTAACCAATACTCCAGCGCAGGAAGAATGATAACAAAGCCAAGGGAAATGAATCCTGATGTGTTTAAATGAAACTATAGCCGAGCGTGGTGGCTCACGCCTATAATCCCAGCACTTTGGGAGGCTGAGGTGGCTGGATCCCCTGGCCAAGGTGGCTGGATCATCTGAAGTCAGGAGTTCAAGACCAGCCTGGTCAACATGGTGAAACCCCATCTCTACTAAAAATACAACAAATAGCCGGGCGTGGTGCCGTGTGACTGTAATCCCAGCTACCTGGAAGGCTGAGGCAGGAGAGTCGCTGGAACCCAGGAGGCAGAGGCTGCAGTGAGCCAAGATCATGCCAACGCACTCCAGCCTGGGCGACAGAGCGAGACTCCATCTCAAAAACAAACAAAAAAAGATGTAATAAATAATATGAAAGAAGGAGGGCTGGGTGTGGTGACTCACGCCTGTAATATCAGCACTTTGGGAGGCAGAGGCTTGAGCCCAGGAGTTTGAGACCAGCCCAGGTAACATAGTGAGACTCTGTCTCTACGAAAAAGTTTAAAAAGTTAGCTGGGTGTTGTGGTGTGCACCTGTAGTCCCAGCTACTTTGGAGGCTGAGGTGGGAGAACTACCTGAGCCCAGGAGTTCAAAGCTGCAGTTCATGAGCTGGGATCACATCACTGCACTCCTGCCTGAGTGACAGAGTGAGACTCCATCTCAAAAAAAATAAGAAGTAGAAAAATTCAATAAAACAGTTAAAGAACTAAAGAACTTTCACTAGGAATGACCACTTGTCAAATGAAAGATACAGACTACAAGGGCTAGTGTTACAGTTCTGAAACTTGGGTTTCAAACACAAACAGCTTTAAATAGTGATTCCTCTAGACCTCTAATAAACAAATATGCCCCACCATTGGTATAAATTTCAGAAAGAAAAAACCAGGAAACAGGAATGTTTGCTATTAACCCAGCTAAAACCTGATAAAAATATTTTAAGAGCTGTACAGTCGAAAGTACACGTAATGAAAACCGATATTTAGGCTATATATGTATACGTACATTTATTTGAGTCCTCTGTTCTCTCTGTGACAGCTTCTCAGTCAACTGAATTTCTCTCTTCTGAAACCCCTGCTAACTATATGTGCTCCCTCTGTTTCTCCTTTCGTTGACATGATTTTTTGCCAAGGATAATGTAAAACCTTCTTGGCCATTTGGAAAACAAGATCTTCTGAAACTGGCTACTCTAGGACTTGTTCTTCCATTTACTACTGTCTCTTCTTCCTCTTGCCACTTTTGACACCAAGAAAACTTCTAGCAGCCCAAGGACCCTTCAGGAATACAGAAAGGACACCACAGACTCCTCCTTTTTGGGTAGGGTACCCCTGTTTTTCCTCATGGAGCCCCAAGAATTGTGGGGTGGACAGGCTCCCCTCAGTCTAAAGCTCTACTCTTTTTTTTTTTTTAATTTTTGATACAGTTGAGCTCTGTCACCCAGGCTGCAGTGCAGTGGTATGATCTCGGTTCAAGGCAACCTCTGCCTCCTGGGTTCAAGCGATTCTCCTGCCTCAGCCTCCTGGGTAGCTGGGACTACAGGCACGTGCCACCACACCAGGCTAATTTTTGTATTTTTAGTAGAGATGGGGTTTCACCATATTGGCCAGGCTGGTCTCAAACTCCTGACCTCAAGTGACCCACCTGCCTCGGCATTCCAAAATGCATGCTGGGATTACAGGCATGAGTCACCTCGCCCAGCCTAGCTCTACTCTCTTTTATATTGAACTCCTTGATCTTTTCAGCTTTCAGATGCATACATGTGTATGTGTATGTGTATTAGTTATATGTCGTGTCTACATATATGTATATGTCTATACTTGTGTTTGGATATTGTCTACATAGTATCAAATTGACATAACAATAAATGAGTAATCAAAAATTAAATACATAAGCCCAAATATTTTTCAAGTTCATGTGACTTGAGTAAATCTTTTGGTAAATATGAGTAGTTTAATATTGTTGGTTTAATAAAAACAAATGTCTTTTGACTTATCAGCAAAATATGCATGTATTTAATGTTAAGGTGATTGCTTTTATGATATTTAGATAATATATGATAATATTAATAGCAAAATGGTTAATAGAAAATTTAAGTTGAGATGATGGCTGGATTTGTTTAATGGCTCATGAGATTTTTTGAAACATAGTTGTTAAGAATGAATAAGGCTGGGCATGGTGGCTCATGCCTGTAATCCCAGCACTTTGGGAGGCTGAGGCAGGCAGATCATGAGGTCAGGAGTTCGAGACTAGCCTGGCCAATATGGTGAAATGCCATCTCTACTAAAAATACAAAAATTAGCCAGGCGTGGTGGCGCACGCCTGTAGTCCCAGCTACTCGGGAGACTGAGGCAGGAGAATCGCTTGAACCTGGGAGACGGAGGTTGTAGTGAGCTGAGATCGCACCACTGACTCCAGCCTGGGTGACTGAGTGTGAATCCGTCTCAAAAAAAAAAATTATTATTATTATTAAAATAAATGTAAATAGGACAAAAGTTTATAAATTGACTTATAATAATTATGTTTTATAATATATTTACTTTAAGAGGTTTCTAGGCTGGGCGTGGTGGCTCACACTGTGATCCCAGCACTTTGGGAGGCCAAGGCAGGCAGATCACTTAAGGTCAGGAGTTCGAGACCAGCCCGGCCAACATGGCAAAACCCCGTCTCTAGTAAAAATACAACAATTGACCAGGTGTGGTGGTGCATGCCTATAATCCCAGCCACTTCGGAGGCTGAGGCAGGAGAATTGCTTGAACTGGGGAAGCACAGATTGTGGTGAGCTGAGATCATATCACTGCACTCTAGCCTGGGTGACAGAGTGAGAGTCCTTCTCAAAAAATACAATAAAATAAAAGGTTTCTATATCCTTAGAGTTTTGCTAAGGCAAATTACATGATAAATATTCATTAAATATGTAGGTCATTTCCAAATAAGATATAATGCTATGACACTCAGTACTAAATATTAGTTTAATCTTACATACTTTTGGCTTCTTATTTCAGAGAAATGAAATATATCTGGATGTTAGTAAATATGTTCTATTCCACATTGAAAAGTGGTTCCATGGCCAGGTGCTGTGGCTCATTCCTGTAATCCCAGCACTTCAAAAGGCCGAGGCAGGCCTGAGGTTGAGAGTTCGAGACCAGCCTGACCAACATGAAGAAACCCCATTTCTACTAAAAATACCAAATGAGCCAGGCATGGTGGCGCATGCCAGTAATCCCAGATACTTGGGAGGCTGAGGCAGGAGAATCTCTTGAACCCGGGAGGAGGAGGTTGTGGTGAGTCGAGATCATGACATTGCACTCCAGCCTGGGCAACAAGAGCAAAACTTCATCTCAAAAAAAAAGGAAAAAAAAGAAGAAAAAGAAAAATAGTTCCATTAGAAAGCTTATGTTTCCTACAGGCTTTAAAAAAGGAAATAAAAGAAAAAGAGCCTATGTTTTTAAAAACTGTAAAATGTATATTCATAAATTGTTGGGATGTGGTTGACAGTTACTATTCCTTCCTCTATACTCTTAAAAACCAATGAGAAACCAAAGATATTTGGCTTTTGCTGGCTATATCTACCAATATTCACCATATTAGAAATTGAAACCGAGGGCCAGGCTCAGTGGATGACACCTGTAATTCCAGCCCTCTGGGAGGCTGAAGCGGGAGGATCACTTGAGCCCAGGAATTTGAGACCAGGCAGGGGCAACAGAGTGAGACCATGTCTCTACAGAAAAGTACAAAAGTTAGCCAGGCATGGTGGGGCACACCTGTAATCCTAGTTACTCAGGAGGCTGAGGTAGGAGGATCACTTTAGCCAAGAGATTAAGGCTGCAGTGAGCTGTGATCACACCACTGCACTCCAGCCTGGGTGACACAGTGAGACTCTGTCTCAAAAAAAACCAGAAAAATCAAAACTGAGAAATTAAAAAACATTTACATATTTCTTCATTTTAAAATAATAATATTGAGACTATCATGTTAATATAAGTAACATATTTTTATGATAAGTAACTACTTTTTAAAAAAAAAAATGAGTAAGGATAGCAGCATTGTTTGGCTGGGCGTGGTGGCTCACGCCTGTAATCCCAGCACTTTGGGAGGCTGAAGCAGGCAAATCATGAGGTCAAGAGATAGAGGCCATCCTGGCCAACATGGTGAAACCCCGTCTCTACTAAAAATACAAAAAATTAGCCAGGCATGGTGGCGGGCGCCTGTAAACCCAGCTATTCAGGAGGCTGAGGCAGGAGAATCGCTTGAACCTGGAAGGCGGAAGTTGCAGTGAGCCGAGAACACGCCACTGCACTCCACCATGGTGACAGAGCAAGACTCTGTCTCAAAAAAAAAAAGAATAGTAGTATTGTTTTACATTTTTGCAAATTTCATTAATGTTTGGCTTAATAGAAAATAGGTTGATTCTCATATTTGCTTCTGCAAATATAAATATAAATGTATTTTTGATACCACATCAGACTCAAGAAGTGGTATTTCTTAAATGTTCATGGTAGTGTGGAATGTGAAACCATATGAATAAACTTCCCATACAATATTACATTAAAATCCATTGATCTAGCTTACACTTTGAATGAATCTTTTGCCCATTTCTGATTTTGTAAAATGATGTTTTGATCACTTGGAAAATATTGCTCCACTGAGTTTTGTAGATCTTCTAAAATTTTTCATATTTTATACAGTATTTTGGAAATCACAGTTATTAGTTGTGTAAAAAAATCAGTTATTCCATTTATATGGAATGTCCGGAGTAGGCAAATCCACAGAAACAGAAATTATATTAGTGATTGCCAGAGCTGGGGACAGATGGAGATAGAAAGTGACAGCTCATAAGTACGGGGTCTCTTTTTGAGGTGCTGAAAATGTTCTGGAACTAGATAACAGTGACAATTGCTCAATTCTGTGAATATAATACAAAAAGCACTGATGTATATACTTTTTTTTTTTTTTTTTTTTTTTGAGACAGAGTCTTGCTCTGTCGCCCAGGCTGGAGTGCAGTGGCGCGATCTCGGCTCACTGCAAGCTCCGCCTCCCGGGTTCACGCCATTCTCCTGCCTCAGCCTCCCGAGTAGCTGGGACTACAGGCGCCCACAACCGCGCCCGGCTAATTTTTTGTATTTTTAGTAGAGACGGGGTTTCACCGTGGTCTCGATCTCCTGACCTTGTGATCCGCCCGCCTCGGCCTCCCAAAGTGCTGGGATTACAGGCGTGAGCCACCGCGCCCGGCTGATGTATATACTTTTAAAGGGTAAATTTTGTGATATGTGAATTACATCTCAATTTTTAGAATCACATGTTTTAATACTACTAGGCAGTCTGATGAGATGGGTGGTAATAAAATTTTCAAAGTATTTTAAAGTACTTAAGAATACTTTAAGTATTGGAAAGTGGACAAGCTCATGGAAGTTGGTGTAAGTTATCCGAAATATAATTTTACTTTTGAAAGTTTGAATATTATCATTGGCAAGGAAAACTGCGCTTGTTTACCCTAAAGGGATAGCCTCATTTCCAATAATGTGTCTGCCAAGTATAAACATGGTGTTTCATGAAAAAAGGGGTAGTTGAACTCGTGATTCATCACACAACTGCTTTTCCTTATGACAACCGTGACACTCTGATGTGCAGCAGATGTGCTCTTGCTTCTTCCCCGCTTTGTCACACAGTATTAAAGATGGCGCGGTGGCTCATGCCTGTAATCCCAGCACCCTGGGAGGCAGGCCAATCACTTGAGGCCAGAAGTTTCAGACCCGCCTGGACAACATGGTGAAACCCCGTCTCCACTAAAAACACAAAAATTAGCAGGGCGTAGTGGCGGGTGCCTATGATCCCAGCTACTTGGGAGGCTGAGGCATGAGAGTGACTTGAACCCAGGAGGCGGAGGTTTCTGTGAGCGGAGATGGTGCCACTGCACTTTAGCCTGGGTGACAGAGGGAGACTCTGTTTCAAAAAAAAAAAAAAAAAAGGAATTTGATTAGTCAATGTTGATACCAGATGAACACAAGCAAAACATCAAGCGCAGCCTTATCTACTGACTTGGACATTTGTAAGACACCAGTACAATCCTGCAGAGAAGAGATTAACTCAGCCTTCATGTTTGCTGCTAGAGCTTTAATTTGACAAGTTACTGTGTCATTAGAAAGTGGCACTGTTTGGCAAAACCCTGTCTCTTCCAAAAATACAAAAATTTGGTGGGCGTGGTGGTGGGCATCTGTAGTCCCAGCTACTTGGGAGACTGAGGCAGGAGAATCGCTTGAACCCAAGAAGGCGAAGATTGCAGTGAGCCGAGATTACGCCACTGCACTCCAGCCTGGAGGACAGAGCGAGACTCCATCTCAAAAAAAAAAAAGTGGCACTGTTGTGATTTTCTTTTGCTGAGTTTCCATCCAGCAAGCACTTGGCAGTGCCAGCTGAATGGGCTTGTGTGTGCCTTTCTGAGGGCAGTTCAGTAACTTACCCACTTCAATGGCTTTTTCGTTTCTGGTTTAAAAAGCTATAATGATACATTTTGGGCTTTTAAGAAACTCATCATATCTACATTTAAAATATTCAACTCCTTTTTTCTTTAGTCTCTGAATGATTCATCTCAAAGTGATGCCACAACTTGAGGGGTCCAAAAAAAGTAAAATTTTAACACTATAAAGCCCCGGAAAAGTGCCTTCTGAATCATATTTATACTTCTTTTTACTAGTTTTTCCCTTATGTGAGTTTGAAAACTCCTTAATATGCAGTTTCATTTTTTTGTTTTAGCATCTTTAGTCTTAGATAGTGCAGTTGTGGGCTAAGAAAGCAAGATTTCCCATATCCCCTTTTAAAGCAAATGATCCATCCTTAAATAGAATAAAAATATAAATGTTTAAGTTGTCAATAAAATATTAAATTCTAGAATTCACATTTTAGGGTTTAAAAGCTATTTTAAAAAGTATTTTGGCTGGGCAAGGTGGTTCACCACCTGTAATCCCAGCATTTTGGGAGATCAAGGCGGGTGGATCACCTGAGGTCAGGAGTTCGAGACCAGCCTGACCAATATGGTGAAACCCTATCTCTACTAAAAATACAAAAATTAGCCGGGGATGGTGTCGGGTGCCTGTAGTCCCAGCTACTTGGGAGGCTGAGACAGGAGAATTGCTTGAACCCAGGAAGCGGAGGTTGCAGTGAGTTGAGATCGTGCCACTGCACTCCAGCCTGGGTGACAGAGTGGGACTCCCTCTAAAAAACAAAACAAAAGTACTTTTAAATATTATTGCAAAGTAAGACAACAAAGTATATCTACTTCTTGTGTTTCCACAGAGATAAACTTCAGAATACCAATTTACTGGATGAGAATGAGGTTACATAAAAGATAGCAGGTATAGGCTGGGCGCAGTGGCTCATGCCTGTAATCCCAGCACTTTGGGAGGCTGAGGCAGGCAGATCACGAGATCAGAAGTTTGAGACCAGCTTGGCCAACATGGTGAAACTCTGTCTCTACTAAAAATACAAAAATTAGCTGGGCATGGTGGCACGCACCTGTAATTCCAGCTACTTGGGAGCCTGAGGCAGGAGAATCGTTGGAAACCAGGAGGTGGAGGTTGCAGTGAGCCGAGATCATGCCACTGTGCTCCAGCCTGGGCAACACAGCAAAACTCAGTCTCAAAAAAAAAAAAAAAAAAAAAAAAAAGATAGCAGGTATAACAAAGATAACTAGCAAGAGCACAGTGGAAGTACTGAAAACAAACTAGGTTAGCCTCTGAAAATTCAACAAATTCGTACCCTAAACCTACTACCTTAGAAAAGTCTAGAAAACACAAAAATAGACAAGTGTGCATTCCACTAGTCATCAGAGTAACAACATCACAGTTCACACAGCCTCTGGGAAATTCCACTGCTAACTTGTGAAAGAATGACTACAAAAGGGGCCAGGTGTGGTGGCTCTTCCCTGTAATCCCAGCACTTTGGGAGGCTGAGGTGCGAGGATTGCTTGAGCCCAGGAGCTTGAGAACAGCCTGGGCAACATGGTGAAACCCCATCTCTACTAAAATACAAAAATTAGCCAGGCATGGTGGCACTACCTATGGTCCCAGCTACTTGGGAGGGTGAGGTGGGAGGATTGCTTGAGCCTGGGTAGTAGATGTTGTAGTGTGCCAAGACTGCGTATTACACTCCAGCCTGGGTAAGAGAGTGAGACCCTGTCTCAAAAAAAAAAAAAAAAAAAAAAAAAGAATGAATGAATGAATGAAAAAGGTAAATAATGTCTTAGTTTTATTATGAAAATAGTTCTGACCTCACAGACCACCGAAGGGTTTTGAGGACTCCCAAGATCCCAGCAGCACACTTTGTGCTAGGGAAATCAGAAGGAGAGACGGCTGAAGTGTGAAGTGGCCCTGGAGGCTGGGCATGACTTGGTTAGGGGGCTGGCATGATGACGGGGCAACAGGAGAACAACATGGGTGAAAACACAGACCCGGAAAGCACAGGAGGAGCTCAGCTTCAAGGAATAGCCTGAAGTAAGCAGGAATAGGGATAAGGCCAGGCTGCACAGGTAGGGGAAGGTTGGTTGTTCAAAACCTTGACAGATAAGCTATGAGAAGTTCACGCTGACAAGCTTAATCTCTGCAAAGTGGGAGGTCAGATTGATCGTCAAGTCATGGGTCTCATAAGTATTAATCAAAAGAACAGGATGGTGGTCGGGCATGGTGGCTCATGCCTATAATCCTAGCACTTTGGGAGGCTGAGGTGGGTGGATCACCTGAGGTCCAGACCTCAGGTGGTTGTTCCAGACCAGCCTGGCCAACATGGCGAAACCCTGTCTCTACTAAAGATACAAAAATTAGCTGGGAGTGGTGGCACCTGCCTGTAATCCAAGCTACTCAGGAGGCTGAGGGAGGAGAATTGCTTGAACCTGGGAGGCAGAGGTTGCAGAGAGCTGAAATCACACCACCACATTTCAGCCTGGGCGACAGAGCAAGACTGTCTCAAAAAAAAAAAAAAAAAAAGGCTGGGCATGGTGGCTCTCACGCCTGCAATCCCAGCACTTTGGGAAGCTGAGGCGGGTGGATCATGAGGTAAGGAGTTTGAGACCAGCCTGGCCAAGATGGTGAAACCCCATCTCTACTAAAACTACAAACATTAGCCAGGCGCAGTGGCGGGCGCCTGTAGTCCCAGCTACTGGGGAGGCTGAGGCAGGAGAATCGCTTGAACCTGGGTGGCAGAGGTTTCAGTGAGCCGAGATCGCACCACTGTACTCCAGCCTGGGCGACAGAGTGAGACTCCATCTCAAAAAGAAAAAGAAAAAAAAGAACAGGATGGCGCTGAGAATAAACTCTACTCAGAGGAGCATATCGGAATCTCCAAGGAAGAGGTTTCAAACTCGATCACCTTCCTAATCCTTTTATCCCCTCCCCTACGACCCCCAACGAAGGAAGCCACATGAGAACAGGACCTGTTCTGTCTGCTTCCATGGCACTCCCAAGCGTGAGCACAGTGCCTCCAAGCACAAGGCAGACACTGAAACACCACCTGGAGAAAGTCCTCTGGAAGTGTGCCCCATTTCCCAAGGGTGTGTGAAAGGAGAAAGAGTCACTCAGCTCTCTTCAGGGCAGCATTCCTTGGATGGCCTTGGATTCACCAGCAGCCCTGTAGGACCCACACTGCTGGCCAGTGAAGGAACAGCTGCAGGACTTCCACAGGTGAAAACAGGAGAAGAATCCTTCAAAGGTGGAAGAAAAAGAGTAGAGAGGTAGGAAGTAAAGCCGGCTAGTGAAGAACCTCGGATGTTATGAAAAATGGGGAGCGTTTACTGACTGAACTTGCTTGTGGACAGGGCTGTGTTCTAGTTACGCAAGTGTTTCCAGGGCTTAGCCCTGGCACAGAGTAACTAATAAATAAACAGTATTTATTTATTAGTTTTTATTTATTTTCGAGACGGAGTCTCTCTCTGTCACCCAGGCTGGAGTGCAGTGGTGCGATCTCAGCTCACAGCAACCTACGCCTCCCAGGTTCAAGCAATTCTCCTGTCTCAGCTTCTAGCCATCATCTCAACTTAAATTTTCTATTAACCATTTTGCTATTAATATTATCATATGTTATCTAAGTATCGTAAAAGCAATCACCTTAACATTAAATACGTATTTTGCTGATAAGTCAAAAGACATTTGTTTTTATTAAACCAACAATATTAAACTACTCATATTTACCAAAAGATTTACTCAAGTCACATGAACTTGAAAAATATTTAGGCTTATTTATTTAACCTTTGGTTACTCGTTTATTGTTATGTTAACTTGGTACCGTGGAGACAATATCCAACACAAGCATAGACATGTACATATATGTGGACACAACATATAACTAATACACATACACATGTATGCATCTGAAAGCTGAAAAGATCAAGGAATTCAGTATGAAAGAGAGTAGGCTAAGCCAGGTGCAGTGGCTCATGCCTGTAATCCCAGTGAAGGGGTGGCCTGCCCCTCCACACCTGTGGCCGTTTCTCGTTAGGTGGAACGAGAGACTTGAGAAAAGAAATGAGACACAGAGACAAAGTGCAAAGAAAGAAAACGTGGGCCCAGGGGACCGGCGCTCAGCATACAGAGGACCCACGCCGGCACCGGTCTCTGAATTCTCTCAGTATTTACTGATCGTTATCTTTACCATTTTAGAAAAAGGGAAGTGGCAGGATAATAGGATCATCGTAGGGAGGTCAGCAGTAAGACATATGAATAAAGATCTCTGTGACATGAATAAGTTTAAGGAAAAATGCTGTGCCTTGATATGTGTATGCAAACATCTCCATAATCCTTTTTAGTGCATGAAGAGCAGCATTGCCGATAGCATGTCCCACCTTCAGCCCTAAGGCGGTTTTCTCCTTTCTCACTAAACAGAACATACAATCGGGTTTTACACCGAGATGTTCCATTGCCCAGGGACGGGCAGGAGACAGATGCTTTTCTCTATCTCAACTGCCAAGAGGCCTTCTTTCCTCTTATACTAGTCCTCCTCAGCACAGACCCTTCACGGGTGTCAGGCTGGGGGACGATCAGGTCTTTCCCTTCCCACGAGACCATATTTCAGACTGTCACATGGGGAGAAACCTTGGACAATACCTAGCTTTCCTAGGCAGAGGTCCCTGCGACCTTTGGCAGTGTACGTGTCCCTGGGTACTTGAGATTAAGAGAATGGTAATGACTTTTCACAAGCATACTGCCTTGTTTAACAAAGCACACCCTGCACAGCCCAAAATCCTTTAAACCTTGAGTCACCACAGCACATGTCTCTTGCAAGGACAAGGTTGGGGGTAGGGTCACAGATTAACAGCATCTCAAATATAGAACAAAATGGAGTCTCTTATGTCTACTTCTTTCTATATAGACACAGTAACAGTCTGATCTCTCTTTCTTTTCCCCACATTCCCAGCACTTTGGGAGATCAAGGCGGGTGGATCACTTGAAGTCAGGAGCAGCTGGGACTACAGGTGCATGCCACCAGGTCTGGCTAATTTTTGTGTTTTTAGTAGAGATGGGGTTTCACCAGATTGGTCAGGCTGGTCTCAAATTGCTGATCCCAGATGATCCACCCATCTTAGACTCCCAAAGTGCTGGGATTATAGGCGTGAGCCACTGCACATTGCCTAAAACAGTATTTTTAAATGAATTAACAACGGGAGCTGAGAAAGGGATACTAGATTAGAAACTCTCGGTAGCAGCTAAGAGAGTAGCTTCAGAAGATGAGCAAGAGAGGCTAAGGAATTGCGGGAATAGCAGAGGACAAAGGGAAGAGTAATTGTTATAGCTGTTCAGTGGCTCAGAAGGAGAGAAATAAGAGGGCACTGAGAAGGTCATTAGAATTAAGTTTCTTTTAAGGAGAGACCTATATTCTTTTTTTTGTAGAGACAAGATCTCACTTTTCACTTTATTTTTCAGGCTTATCTCAAACTCCTGGACTTAAGGGATCCACCCGCCTTGGCCTCCCAAAGTGCTGGGATTACAGCCTGGCCGATTCCTACATTCTTAGGAAAAGAAAAGGGTGCCAGATGCAGTGGCTCATTCCTGTAATCCCGGCACAGGAGGCCAAGGCAGGAGGATCATTTGAGGCCAGGAGTTCGAGACCAATCTGGTCAACATAGCAAGACCCTGTCTCTACTTACATAAGTATTCAAAAAAGAAAAAGAAAGAGAATCTGTGAAGAGGAGAGATGGAAGATATAGAGAACGAGGAGATGAGAAAGACCAGAATCCTTAACAATGGAGAGGTGAGCACTGTAAATAAGTCAACTCCTCCCTCTGAAGGCAGAAGAAAGACAAGGTGGGCCCAGGACAGGGAGGTTTCATGCAGGAGACAAGAGAAGCTATGACATTCACACTGAAAAGCTTAATCTCTGAGAAGTGGGAGATAAGGCTTGAAGATCCACTGTGAGAAGCCCAGGAAATAGGTAATGCAAGGCCGGTTAAGGCAATGGGTAGAAGCCGAAGGAAGCCAGGCTAGGTCAGTCGGGGGCCAAGGAAGCACATCTGATGTGCGCGAGCGATGCTCTGCCGTCTGACCATAGGGAAGAGGATACAAATCGCCCATCAGGTGGACAAGCTGCAGGTTACGGGGCAAGAGTGTTTCACGCGTTGAGTGTTTCACTAATCCTGGAATTCAGAGAGGGCAGGCAATCAAGTACAGTCAGGGAGGGGCTACTGGATGAACAGGCAGTAAGGGACACAGGTTAGGGCAGAGAGCAAACCGGTCACATCTACAGATTCACAGAAGCTTAGAAGTGAGCTTTGGAAATGAGGCAACTCCTCAAGATGGTAAGGAGGCTTCCCTCCAGAAGCAATGGCTCCACACCAGAAAGCTCAGATGTGAAGGCTGTGGAAGGATAAGCATTCCAGGTTGCCCAGGTTGGAGCGTGGTATGTGTGGATGGGAGGTCTCCAGCGTCAAAATGTTCGGAGAACAGTGAGGAGGGGATGGAATGCTGATGTTGAATTGCAGAGACTGGAAAGGGGAAGCAGTTGTCATCTATGAAAAGGAATTGAGCCATGGTGGAGAGCGGAGACCACTGCGATGCAGGAAAGGTGCTACAGTTGGACTGTGAGGAGAGAGTTGGGTTGAGGGTCTCCAATTGGCACTGGCAAGCAAGGTGAGAGCCAATCCCACCTCCTCTTGAATTGCCAGGTGAAATAGAAAGAGGTAAGGGTTTCTTGGCAGAGGCAGATTTCCAAGTGGCCTAGTAGAGGAAAGTAGCAGGAAGAGGGGACTAAGTTTGGGAAAGAACCAGTAAGCTGTATTTCTTCACCCCCTTTACTCATCCTGGTAGTTTTCCATAAAAGTATATGAGGGGCTCAAAGAAGAATTTACCCCTTACTCATTATTTAAATGCCTTAAGACACTTTAGGCTAGGTGCTGTAGCTCATGCCTGTAATCCCAACACTTTGGGATGCCAAGGTGGGAGGATCACTTGAGCCCAGGAGTTTGAGACCATCCTGGGCAACATGGCAAGACCTCATCTCTACACAAAATGCAAAAATTATTTGGGTGTAGTGATGTGTGCCTGTGGTTCCAGCTTCTTGGGAGGCTAAGGTGAGAGGATCACTTGAGGTTGAGGCTGCAGTGAGCTGTGTTTGTGCCACAGCACTTCAGTCTAGGCGACAGAGTGAGACCCTGTCTCAAAAACAACAACAAAAGATACTTTATTAAAAATAGGCAATAATTTAGTTCATCAAAAGCTTGGCATTTTCTCTGGGCAACCAATCTTGAATAGTCTCATATTATGCTCAAGGCCCTCTCCTTATAATTTCAAATATGACCGCACAAATGCCATCACCTTTTTAAGTTCTGTTGGTGAGATGTAGTGTTAGCTCTGAAAGGAGCGGTGCTGTGGTATTTGTGGTTAAGAACACAGACTTAGTAGGTAGAGATTTGAGTCTCAGTTTTATAAAACTATGAAAAAATTAACTTCTCCTCTCAGAATAATTAGATTTTGCAGGCAATTCAGTCCGTGTTATGACTACTACCTAATGCTGCCATTGTAGTATGGAAGCGACCATAGATAACACATAAATGCTGTTCCAATAAAGCTTTATTTATAAAATCAGGAGGCTGGTCAGATTAGGTCCATGCCATAGTTTGTAGACCCCTGAGAGAAATGACAGAAATAATATTACTTACCTTTAAGGACTGCTGTTAAGAATTCAGTTGTTCACTATCTGTTTATTTCTTGGCACATGGTAGACAATAGATAGAAGCTGCTATTATTATTATTATTGTTATTATTATTATTTCTGAGGTTATTCCAATGCAGTCTGTAGCCATGGGCAGAACAGATTTCCCAATTGAAAATAACTTTCCTGAGTGGAAAACCATTTTTGAGAGAATGTAATACAGGTAGTCCTCTGCAGCGCCCCACCCTGACAGTTCCATGTTGCAAGGGCAGGCTAATGCTGCCTCAGTGTGCAGATGATCTTATTTGAAAATGAAGTCGAAGTGAAGCTATTAATTTTATTTTGTAAAATGACAATGCATATTGTTAGGGTGTTAACTGCAGGTGCCATTTTTCTTCAGTGTGGTGGCACTTTGTTCACTTGATGTTTTTGGTTTTTTTAAATATAAATTTTATTGCGTATATTTGAGAGTTATAGCATGATGTTGTGGGATATATATAGACAGTAAAATGGTTACTATAGTGAAGCTGATTAACAATATCATCTCATATAATTCCTTTTTATTGGTGACAAGTGCAGCTAAAATCTACTTATTTAACAAAAATCCCCAACACAATGCATTTTATTAACATCAGTCCTCATGTTGTACATCAGATCTCTAAACTTTTTATCTTATATATTTCCTATTTTATATGCTTTGACCCATATTTCCTCATTTCCTCTCTCCCTAGACTTTGCCTGTGGTAACTACTGTTTCATTCTCTATCTCAGTGTATATGAGTGCGTATATATATATATAAATATTTTCCAGGGCTGGGCATCGTGGCTCATGCCTATAATCCTAGCATTTTCAGAGGCTGAGGTGGGAGGATCACTTGAGCCCAGGAGTTTGAGACCAGCCTGGGCAATATAGTGAGACCCTATCTCTACAAAAAACTAAAAAGTTAACCTGAGCGGGGTGGCACCCTAGTCTCAACTACTCAGGACAGGAGGCTGAGATGGGAGGATCGCTTGAGCTTGGCAGGCAAAGGTTGCAGTAAACCGAGATGGTGCCACTGCACTACAGCCTGGGTGACAGAGCGAGAATTTTCTCAAAAAAATTATACACACACACACACACACACACACACACAGATATATGTGAATATATATTAATATATATAATTAAAAACGATATATATTTCACATATAAGTGAGATTAGACAATGTTTTTCTTTGTTTCTGGCTTATTTCACTTAGTATCATATCCTCCAGGTCCATCTGTATTGTTGCAAATGCTAGGATCTCTTTCTTTTCTAAGGTCAAATAGTATTGCATTGTATACATCTACCACATTTACTGTATCCATTTGTGCATCAATAGATATTTAGATCGTTTCCACACTGCTTATTGTGAGTAACGTTGCAATGAACATGGGATTGCAGACATCATTGCGAGGTGGTGATTCATCTCCTTTGGATATATACCCAGAAGATGGACTGCTGGTCATATGGCAGCTCTATTTTAAATTTCTTTAGGAACCTCCATACTGTTTCCATAATAGCTGTACCAATCTACATTCTCACCAACAGTGTACCAGGGTTTCCTTTTCTCCATACCCTTGCCAACATTTGTTGTTTTTTTTTTTTTTTTATGTACTAAACCAAGATTATGATTAATTTATTTCTGTGTACAAGAAATCCAATGAAAAGAAGGAAGGATGTGAATATTTGAAGGTTATCTATAGCTAAGGGTAGGGTGACAAGCACCCCTGTGGCCACCAACACTGGGACTACACTGAGTCAGATCCAAAGCCAGCACAGCACTGGGTCTTGCCCAAGGCCCATGATGACCACTGCCTAGGATGTTCCCTCAAAGCCCAAGGGCTCTACAATCAGCAGGTGCCCAATCCAGCCCGGCTTGTGGCCTTGCCTTCAGGGAGCACGCTTTCCCCACCCCACCCAGGCCAGGTCCAGAAATGCTGTCTTTGAGCCAGGGCCCAGGATCAGGAACCTTAGGAATCTACCTGGCGCTCTATTCTACGGTGTCTAAGCTCTCTCCAAAACCATAAGACAGAGTCATTTCTACTCTTCCCTCCCCTTTCCTCAAGCAGAGGAGACTCTTCCCATGGCCACCACTGCCCCAGGCTTGCAGCAAATGCTGCCTGGCTACTACGGACGTTCACTTAAGGCCCGAGAGCTCTTCAGTCAGCTAATGGTGAATACTGCTAGATCTGGGTCTCTCCCTTCAGGGCAGTGGACTCTCCTCTGGTCCAGGGTGCCAAGGCATGGAATTAGGAACCCTAAGAGCCCACTTGGTGCTCTGCCCCCACTGTGGCCGAGCTGATAACCAAGGGCAAGGCAAAGCTCCCTTTACACTCTCCTCTCCTGTTTTCAGCCTTGCCAACATTTGTTATGTATCACTTGTCTTTTCGACAAGAGCCAACTTTATGAGTGTGAGGTGGTATCTCGACCTGGTTTAAATTTTCATTTCTCTGATGATTAGTGATGTAGAGCACCTTTTTATATACCTGTTGGCCATTTTTCTTTCTTTTTTTTTTTTTTGAGATGGAGTTTTCTGCTCTTGTTGCCCAGCTGGAGTGCAATGGCGTGATCTTGGTTCACCGCAACCTCCACCTCCCAGGTTCAAGCAATTCTCCTGCCTCAGCCTCCCGAGTAGCTGGGATTACAGGCATGCGCTACCACGCCTGTCTAATTTTGTGTTTTCAGTAGAGACAGGGTTTCTCCTTGTTGAAGCTGGTCTTGAACTCCTGACCTCAGGTGATCTGCCCGCCTCGGCCTCTCAAAGTGTTGGGATTACAGGCGTGAGCCACCATGCCTGGTTAACCTGCTGGCCATTTTTTTAAAAAAATTTACAGTTGAGACAGGGTCTTGCCATATTGCCCAGACTGGTCTCAAACTCCTGGGCTTACATGATCCTCCTGCCTTGGTCTCCCAAAGTGCTGGGATTATAGGCATAAGCCATGATGCCCAGCCACTGTTGGGCATTTTTACATCTTTTTTGGAGAAATGTCTGTTCAGAGCTTTTGCCCATTTATTAATGGTGTTATTCATTTTTCTGTTATTGAGTTGTAAGAGTCCTTTATACATTTTGGATATTAACTCCTTATCAGATATGTGGTTTGCAAATATTGTTTTCTAGTCTGTAAGTTGCCTTTTCATTTTGTTGATTGTTTCCTTTGCTCTGCAAAGGTGTTGTCGTTTGGCATCATCCCATTTATTTATTTTTGCTTTTGTAGCCTGGGCTTTTGGTATGATATTCAAAAAAATCATTGCCAAGGCCTATGTCAGGGACTGAGCCCAGAAGGAGGAGTTTTCTCATAGAAGTTTTTTGGTTTCAGGTCTTATATTTAGGTCTTTTATTCATTTTGAGTTGAGTTTTATGTATGGTGTAAGGTAAGGGTCAGATTTCATTCTTTTGCAGTGGCAATCTAGTTTTCCCGGCACCATTTATTGGAGACATTATCCTATCCTCATTTTGTCCTCTTGGTGCCCTTGTTGAGAATTAATTGACCCTATGTGTTTGGACTTATTTCTGGGCTTTCAATTTTGTTCCATTGGTCTATGTTTCCTTTTTTCTGCCAGTACTATAGTGTTTTGATTACTGTAGCTTTGTAATATAATTTTAAATCAGGAAGTGTGAGGCCTCAAACATTTTCTCTCAGTATTGCTTTGGCTATTCTAAGTATTTTGTGGTTCTATATGAATTTCAGGATTTTTTTCTTTATTATTTTATTTAGAGACCAGACTTTGCTCTGTTGCCCAGGCTGGAGTGCAGTGGCATGATCATAGCTCACTGCAACCTTGAACTGTTAGGCTCAAGCAATCCTCCTGCCTCAGCTTCCCTGGTAGGTGGGACCACAGACATGCACCACCACACCTGGCTAACTTTTAATTTTTTTTTTTTTTAAGAGACAGGTTCTTGCTGTACTACCCAGGCTTTTTTTTTCTATTTCTGTGAAGAATGTCCTTGGGAATTTTGATAGGAACTGTATTAAATCTGCATATTTCTTTAGGTAATACAGATATTTGAACAATATTAAATTTTCTCATCCATGAATATATGTATTTATTTGTGTCTTCTTTGATTTCCTTCATCATTGTTTTATAGTTTTCAGTGTATCAATCCTTCATGTCCTTGACTAAATTTATTCCCAGATATTTTAAGTTTGTTTTCTTTTTCTTTTTCTTTTTTCTTTCTTTTTTTTTTTTTTAAGACAGAGTCTTGCTCCGTTGCCCAGGCTGGAGTGCAGTGGTGCAATCTCGACTCACTGCAACCTCCACCTCCTGGGTTCAAGCAATTCTCCTGCCTCAGCCTCCCCAGTAGCTGGGATTACAGGCACCTGCCTCCACACCCAGCTAATTTTTTGTATTTTTAGCAGAGATGGGGTTTCACCATGTTGGCTGGGATGGTCTTGAACTCCCGACCTCAGGTGATCCACCCGCATCGGCCTCCCAAAGTGCTGAGAATACAGGCGTGAGCCACCACACCTGACCAGATATTTTAAGTTTGTGATGCTGTTGTAAATGTAAGTAGTTTCTTGATTTCTTTATCAGCTAGGTCACTATTTGTGTATAGATATGCTACTGATTTTTTTATATGTTGATTTTGTATCCTGCAACTTTACTGACTTCATTTATTAGTTGCAGTTTTTTGTGAAATCTTTGGGGTTTTCTATCTATGGAATCATGTCATCTGCGAATAGAGATAATTTTACTTTTTCCTTTTCAACTTGCATGTTTTTCTTTCTTTTTCTTGTCTGATTGCTGTTGCTAGCAAGCACTTCCAGTACTATGTGGAATGGAAGTGGTGAAAGTGGGCATCCCTGCCTTGTGCTGGATCTTAGTGGAAAAAGTTTTCAGTTTTTCCCTGTTGGTTATGTTGTTAGCTGTGAGGTCTTTATAAACTGCCTTTATTATTTTGAGGAACTTTCCTTCTATACATAAATTGTTAAGTTTTCATTAAGAAAGGATGCTTAACTTTGTCAAATGCTTTTTCTTTGTCAATTAAGATAATTATGTAGTCTCTCTTTCATTCTGTTAAGATAATGTATCACATTGATTGATTTGTGTATGTCAAACCTGCTTTGCATGCCAGAGATAAATCTCACTTTGTCTTGATGTACAATCTTTTTGTGTTGTTGAATTCAGTTTTCTAATATTTTATGAAGGATTTTCCCATCAATGTTCATCAGAGATGCTGGCCTGAAGTTTTCTTGTCTTGTGTTTTTGTCTGGTTTTGGTATCAAGATGATGCTGGCCTCATAAAATATGTTTGGAAGTATTCCCTCTAGCTCTATTGTTCGGAAGTGTTTAAGAAGTATTGGTAACAATTCTTCTTTGTATGTTTCTAGAAATCAACCATGAAAGCCATCTGGTCCTGAGATTTTCTTCACTGGAAGGTTTTTAATTACTTCTTCAATCTCTTCACTTGTTATTCTGTTCAAGGTTTCTATTTCTCATCAATTCAATCTTGGTAGGTTATACTTTTCCAGGAATTTATCCATTTCTTCCAGGTTATACAATTTGTTGGCATATAATCATTCATAATAGTCCATTATGATTCTTTTATTTCTGAGGCATCTGTTGGAATGGCTCCACTTTCATCTCTGATTTTATTTGAGTCTTCTTTTTTCCTTAGTTTAGCTAGGGGTTTGCTGATTTTGTTTATTTTTTCAAAGAACTAACTCTTGGTTTTACTGAGTTTTTCCTATGGTTTTTCTGTTCTCTATTTGATTTTTTCTGTTGGAATTTTTATTTCCTTCCTTCCGCTAACTTTGGATTTAGTTTGTTCTTCTACTAACTCATTGAGATGTAATGTTAGGCTATTTATTTAGGGTATTTCTTTATCCTTTTTTTTTTTTTGGAAACAGTCTTACTCTGTTGCCCAGCCTGGAAAGCAGGGGTGTGATCACAGCTCACTAGAGCTTTGACTTTCTGGGTTCAAGTGATCCTCTCACCTCAGCCTCCCAAGTAGCTGGGACCACAGGCATGTGCCACCATGCTGGGCTAATATTTTTATTTGTTGTAGAGACAGGGTCTCCTTATGTTGCCCAGGCTAGTCTTGAACTCCTGGGCTCAAAGGATTCTCCCGTTTCAGCCTCCCAAAGTGCTGTAATTAGAGGAATGAGCCACTGCACCTGGCCTGGGGTCTCTCTTCTTTTTTAATATAGGCATTTGTTGCTATAAACTTCCCTCTTAGATTGCTTTTGCTGCATCCCATAGGTTTTGATATTGTGTTTCCATTGTCATTTGTTTCAATATGTTTTTTATCACTTGATGTTTTTAACATAACATCAAAGACATCCATTTCAAGTTGAAACCAACTACTCACAATTGAAAAGCTTGGATACTCTCTCACAGTATATTAATACAAACTGAAGATAGAGGTCATTATACTAAAACTCAGAGCAAAAAACTGTGATGCAAATGTTTTTTTCGTAAGGTTGTTTTATATTATTCTTCAGCATCTCGGGAGCCAGTTTGGGGTAATAAATAAAGACTGATGACCATTATGTACACAAGCAGCTCACAAAACAATGACAAGTGGTACCTGATGCATTGTCCTTACCCCTGCTTGCAGTCCCTCCCCACATGATCATCTCAGCCTTAGTTCTGGGGCCTACTCAGTAAAAGAACACATTTTAGGCCGGGCACGGTGGCTCACGCCTGTAATCCCAGCACTTTGGGAGGCCGAGGTGGGTGGATCAGAGGTCAGGAGTTTGAGACCAGCCTGGCCAACATGGTGAAACTCCATCTCTATTAAAAATACAAAAATTAGCCCGGTGTGGTGGCGTGTGTCTGTAATCCCAGCTACTCGGGAGGCTGAGGCAGGAGACTAGCTTGAACCCAGGAAGCAGAGGTTGCAGTGAGCCGAGATTGCACCATTGCACTGTAGCCCGGGTGACAAGAGCCAGATTCTGTCTCCAAAAAGAAAGAAAGAAAACATTTTGGATTCTATATTGCTGAGGCTTAATGCATATACTATACGAACCTGTTTGGGAAAAAGGTAGTAGTAGAACTTGACGTTAAGTGAAATATGTTTATTATTTAGTTATAAATTAAGAATACATATTTTCTATTGTTAATACATTGCTCTTATAACACTAAATATATAAACAATCAGAAATTTTCAGTATGTATAATTACAATGGTAAATGAGAACAGAGTAGAAACACTTTTGATTGAAAAGATAAGAAAGAGCAAGATTATAAAATGCTGTAAGGCTGTGCACCATGGCTCACACCTGTCATTCCAGCACTTTGGGAGGCTGAGGTGGGTAGGTCATCTGAGGTCAGGAGTTCGAGACCAGCCTGGCCAATATGGTGAAACCCTGTTTCTACTAAAAATACAAAAATTAGTGGGGGTTGGTGGCGGGCGCCTGTAATTCCAGCTACTAGGGAAACTGAGGCAGAAGAATCGCTTGAACCCAGGAGGTGGAGGGTTCCATGAACTGAGATTGAACCATTGCACTCCAGCCTGGGTGAAAAGAGTGGAACTCTGCCAAAAAAAAAAAAAAAAAAAAATTGTGTGGCATTTCACTCTGAAATATTAAGACATAAAGCAGATTTATCCATCCACATGAAAGCTGTTAATAGAAGCAGAAAGTCAAGACAATCGCTGCCTATTACCACGTTATGGGATCGTCACGTGGACATGGAAAATGAGATGGGGGAGAGAGGGACAAAGTGTTTCAACTGCTAAGGATGCTGGGGACACACAGGATGTTCACTTGATGATATTGTTTCTATTTTGGCAAAAACAATTATAATCAAGTAATAAGGCACTCAGATTATTAGGGCAAGTAAGTATTGAAATAATTTAATAGTCTGTATTATTTTAGATATTATTTAACAATAGTCAACATATTAATAGCTCTTATTTTTATTTACATTAGCATCTATTTTTATAACATTTTATATGTAATATTATTATATACTATATGTAAGTATATATTGTAAGTATAATATATATGTGTGTAGGTATATACATAGTGTTTTCAAATTGCCATATTTGTGTTCTTATTGATTCATGTTGAATCGACTATTATGCATGTCCATAAGCTTTCAGAATCTGTTGATAAAACACTACACATGAAGCTTTAATCATTTTGCACTGATGTTACAAATAAGTGACAGTTACATATTTATGAAGTTATGTTGACATACATAATTGTGGTCGTGTCTGCATCCTCACAATAAAACCTATGTTCTGTCACTGAAATTAGGCCATGAGTGAAGTCTGGGAGCTCAGGGAGAGCCCAGGCAGCCAGAGCTGTGCAGAGCACGTGCCCTCCTGCCCTGAGCTGCCTGCTGGTCACCTGTACCTGCCCTAGCAGACTCTCCTGAGTGGAGAATGAGGCCTGCCTGGGTCTCTTGACAAGTAAAGCTTTGCTCTGTTCTTGGACTAAATCCAGACATAACCACGTCAGGGTCCTCATCTGCCGGGAAGCAGATTGCACTGAATTTCACAGTCATGGAAAACTTGTGACTGTGTGTACTTCCAGCAATGAGAAGCAGAGAGGGCTAGGTTGAGGGTCTCAAACTGGCACCGGGGAGCCCAATGACTGGGTTTTAAGGGTGTGTGAATGAAGATTAAAATCTTGTTTGATATTACATGGGTTTAGTTTTTTTTTTTTAATGTCACTAAGCCATGCTGTAGAGCCCTTCTGGAAGGACTTAGGTGAGACAAAGAGCCAGAGTCCACAACTTCTGCATCGTTCACGGGGCCCTGGTGCATCCTGGGCAGTTTCTCTGGCACCAGAGGTATGTGAGTTTTCCTAGGTAGGAAAGTGGAGGTTGCAGGAAAGAAGAATTTATAAGGCTATATTATAAGGTGATGTGGAAGTAGAAAGCTACTTCGCTCTGTAACCTAAAAGGAGTCATTAGATGATTTGCTGCTATGAGTTCATTTTCTAGGGGTATTTAATAATCATAAAAGTGCAGAGAGAAAAACATTTTTAAGTAATCCTTCCCAGTGAAGTGACCTTTCTTCCCTAGCACTGTATTCTTTTTACCCCTCTGCCATGTTAACAGCATGCAAACCATATTTACATTTTTACTTAGTTAACTCATAGCCTGTTTTCTTAAATATCCTTGTTAAAAGTGGTAGCTGTTCACATTCCTTTGGGGAAACGGCATTTTTCTAAGAAATGTTTATAGGTTTTGGCCAGACGTAGTGGCTCACGCCTGTAATCCCAGCACTTTGGAAGCCGGAGCGGGTGGATCACTTGAGGTCAGGAGTTCAAGACCAGCCTGGCCTACATGGCAAAACTCCACCTCTACTAAAAAGAAAATACAAAAAAAAAAAAAAAAAAGTTTCTAGGTTTATTTAACAATGTGAAGTAGTCCTGGGAAGTTGTACTTTGAGCAAGGTCCGCAAGCAGGATGCCTGCACTTCTCCAGTCATGCTCCAGCGCCAGGTCGGAAGCTGTCTACATGTGGGGGTGGAGCCTGGCATCCTGGGCCCCCAAGGACAGGGCCCTGAATATGGACTTAGCAGAACAAAGTTGGGAAGGCAGCTGCACCCACCCCGAGCGCCTCCTGTGCTACCTACCCTTCACGGTTCCTGGTGGGGACAGTCAGCCACCAGCTTCATGGCTGGACTCAGATGACACAACGCCAGGAAAAAATTCAAAAGCACCATTACCCTTTCCAATGCCTAGATAAAATAGATGTCTAATAAAAACCTACTAATAATCATTTATTGTTTGTTTATATACAATAGAAGCGTCTTTTCTAATGGGTGTAGTATAAGGACGATGATGGCCTATGGGACTCTCTGTCTTGCAGCCCTTGTCCTCGGGCCATGATTTGACTTCAGAATTATGGTGACTCTAGCAAGGCACTGGGGAGCCAGATTCTGCTGCATTTGTGTGCAAATCCTCTATGAGTTTCCAATGGCTCCATGCATCAACAAAACCTCTTAGTTCTTAAAAAAAGGAGATGGAAGAGATTTGGACACTGAAGAGAAACACAGCCGTGCCTCAGCTCCCTGCTGGTAGGAAAACGTGTGCCTAAGGTTGCTTTTCTCTCAGGTTTCCATATTTTTGTTTCCTCTTGCGGAGCTGCCGCTGGAGCTGGAGCTTGTTGGTGAAGAACAGCTGCCTCCAGCCCGTGTCCTCCGCTAGGGCCCTCACGTCAGGAGTGATGGTGTCGCAGGTCGACTGGACTATCTGTTCCCACAGTTTATCAGACATGCACAGCTGTGAGTGGGGAAAGTCAGAGGTGGGTTACAGCACATGTGTTAAGTAAAAGCCATTTACTCACTCAAACTCATTATGAAACTCCTGCTGCCTGTGGGACACTGGGAGAAACACTGCCTGTGCCAGACACAGGTCCTGCCTTGAGAAACCTCCTCTTTGAGGAAAAGAGCCAGACACAAATATCTCAGTGCACATATATCTGAAGGACATACCTTCTGCACACACTTAAACTTCCCAGTGATGGCAGTAGAAACAACATGCTCCTACCAACACCAGGCAACGCTCCCTCACGCAAGGGAAAATGTGTTTATTCTCCACCTTCACCCCCACCCCACTGCAGCCAAGTCCCATCAGTCACTGTCAACATCTGGGTGATGTTTGTTGCCTCTAGTTAATTCCAATTCATCTCTATTTATCTATGTATGTATTATTTATTTTTATTTTTGAGATGGAGTTTTGCCCTTGTTTCCCAGGCTGGAGTACAGTGGCGCAATCTCGGCTCACTGTAATCTCTGCCTCCCGGGTTCAAGAGATTCTCCTGCCTCAGCCTCCTGAATAGCTGGGATTACAGGCTTGCACCACCACACTGAGCTAATTTTGTATCTTTAGTGGAGACGGGGTTTCTCCATGTTGGTCAGGCTGGTCTTGAACTCCCAACCTCAGGTGATCCGCCTACCTCGGCATCCCAAAGTGTTGGGATTACAGGCATGAGACACTGCGCCCGGCCTTAGGCCTTATCTTTTTTTTTTTTTTTAATCTATTTTTTTTTTTTAGACAGAGTCTCACTGTTGACCAGGCTGGAGTGCAGTGGTGTGATCTCGGCTCACTGTAACCTCCGCCTACTGGGTTCAAGTGATTCTGCTGGCTCAATCTCCCAAGTAGCTGGTACTACAAGTGCACACCACCATGCCTGGCTAAACTTTGTATTTTTGATAGAGAGGGTTTCACCGTGTTGATCAGGCTGGTCTCGAACTCCTGACCTTGAAATCTGCCCGCCTCAGCCTCCCAAAGGGCTGGGATTACAGGCATGAGCCACCATGCCTGGCCAGAGTTGTATTTATAATTTGCTCCCTCTACCATCATTCCATCTTCTCTCTGTCTTTAGCTAGCACTTAGCATTATGCTAAGCACTCTATGTTTAGCATAATGGTTATGCTAAACAGCAACACTGAATCATATGGTATCTACGGACTCCAAAACTTTTTGATGTTAGACGGTCATTCATTATCTTATCTCCCCTTCCACAGTCCTTCAAGGTTTAGTCCTTCAACTCATCAAGATGCTACACCCGGTGATGTGATCCAAACCTTCTCCAATTCCTGCAAGGTGTGAGCACTTTTGGTCTTGAATGTAGAAGATGTTCTATTCTTCTGTTAGCTTTTGCCACTGCACACCATAAAAAAAGAATGAAACCATGTCCTTGCAGCAGTGTGGATGCTGCTGAAGTCTGTTATCCTAAGCAAAGTAACAGAAACAGGAAACCAAATATCGCATGTCCTTACTTGTAAGTGGGAGCTAAATCTTGGGTTCACACAAACAAAGGCATGATTGCTGTCCCCTCATAATGGAGCACCAGAACAGCCTCCCTGGCCCATACCCAGCTTCCCCGTACCCATCCTACCTCCTATCCCAAACAGCACCAGCCCTGGCCAGCCCTGTTGTGCTGTGCTCCCCTGTGTCCTGACTTCCTCCTGGTGAGGAAGATCCCTACCTCCTGACACCACTATATTCACTTCTGAACAGAAAGCGGTCACCACTCCTTCCTTCCATACTTCATGCTCTTCTAAAAGTACTTCAATAAGGGAAGAGAATGAATTAGAAATAGAAATGAATAGTACAATAAGGCATAATTGCTTAAGATCCTTTCTGCATAAACATCAAAGCAACAGCTATTATATTCACATAATGGTTATGCTAAACAGCAACACTGAATCATACGGTATCTACGGACCCCAAAACTTTTTGATGTTAGATGGGTCATTCATTATCTTATCTCCCCTTCCACAGTCCTTCAAGGTTTAGTTCCTCTACTCAGATTACAATCTATTCTAAATACAAACAAAGGAAAACTTTTTAAATGTCTTAATATGAAAAACAGATCATTTGACCCTCCTTCAAAAGGTCTGAACTCCAGCACCAATGTGGATTACTATCCCATTACTAGCACAGTACATTTCAGGATATTAATGTGTCTTGTAATAGAGATTATGGGAGAAAACTACAAGATTTGGGGGGAAAGGAAATAATTCTCAAAAGAGCTAAAATTTCCACTAGTATAACTTCATTTATGACTCATCAAAATTTTATACTGAAAATATTTACAGTTTTGTCTTATAAGTTGGTGCACAAAATATCCCCATCTATGACTCCCAAACCCTGACGATCTTTTGCTTAGTATAAGTTGCCAGGTTGCAAAACGGAAGGTTCTATAGTTCTTAGCTACTCTGATCCAAAGCCCAGCTAACCATGGATTTAGCTCCCCCTGGTGGTGGTGCATGAATTTTGCATACATAAATTGTCAAGTTGAAGAGAATCTTAGGGCTTATCTGCTTAAAACCTCTCCCTTTGCAAATAGGAAAACCAGGGCTGAGAGAAGAGAAGGGAGAAGGATGCTGTTCCAGGTTCATGCTGGGGAGTGGCTGAGCTAAGAACAGAACAGAACCCCTCTCTCCAGCCTCCTGCTGATTTAAACACAGCACACTGCCTGCGCACAGTGATGCTAGGAGATCCCCTCCCGCAAGCTTCCAGCCTTCTAGAGTCCCTTGAGACATTTGATCTGTACAACCTTAATATCGATTGGTCAAATTCTTGGGCCAGGTCCAGCACAGTGGCTCACTCATGCCTGTAATCCCAGCACTTTGCGAGGCTGAGGGGGGTGGATCACTTGAGGTCAGGAGTTTGAGACCAGCTAGGGCGATGTGGTGAAACCCTGTCTCTACTAAAAATACAAAAATTAGCCAGGGGTGGTGGCAGGCTCATGTAATCCCAGCACTTTAGGAGGCCGAAGCGGGTGGATTACTTGAGGTCGGGAATTCGAGACCAGCCTGGCCAACATGGTGAAACCCTGTCTCTACTAAAAATACAAAAATTAGCCAGGTATGGTGGTGTGCACCTGTAGTCCCAGCTACTTGGGAGGCTGAGGGAGAACTGTTTGAACCTGGGAGGTGGAGGTTGCAGTGAGCCAAGATTGCTCCACTGCACTCCAGTCTAGGCGACAGAGCAAGAGTCCATCTCAAAAAAAAAAAAAAAAAAGAAAAGAAAATTCTTGAACCAAACCCTTAGAATCAGCTTGCTGTAAACACAAGAAAACACATTAAGAGCACAAGTGCTGGTTCTACCTCAGATCTACCAAGCCAGATGCTCAGGGGATGGGCCTGGCATCTGTGTTTTCACCTGTGCCCCAGGGGCTTCACCTGCTTGGCCAGACATGGGGTTTATGATCATAGTGGGTTTGCAGACACAAGGGAAAAGTCTGTCTCTCCACAGCCAAAAAGTGACAGAGGAGGGGTTTTCTTCCTGAGTCGTTCTGGTGATTCCTGAGTCACAACCAGGATGAATGTGTTTATATGCCTGTCATGACCACCCCTTTCCCAGCCTGGGCCCCAGCCTTCTCATCTAGCTGCACTGGCAGTTTCTCCAGGCTTACTCTGCTGCAGTTTGGAGAAAATGGATAGCATCAAGGCCTGGTGCTATCAGGGGCAAGCCACTAGGCCCCCAGGCAGGTGCCCAGATGGCAGCACACCTTAGTGAACTTGCCTCAGTCCAGACTGGCCCCAGCCTGACAGGTGTGGAACTCTACCCTGAGAGGTGTGGAGCTCTACTTTCCAGTATACTGGTTGCTCATCCACGGCTCCAGGCTGCAGGCTCCAGGCCTTGGTCCACATGGAATCAGAGCAAAGGCAGACAGCTGGATGATCCTGATTGCTGGTGGCATTAAGTATAACTGGATACTTCTAACCTCAACGCTGGAATAGCACCATGGACTCCCCGGGCTGGGGCCCCTTTCACAGACTCCCCACACAGTCTGGCTCTTGCCATGTGTCTTTATGATTCTAAGGCAGATGTGATCCTGTGGAGTCAGGTCTGGCTGTGGGAGCCTTTCTGTCTTGTAGAGGTGACCCTGCACACCCTACTCTCAACAGGCTCCATGAAAACAACCCTTTGACCATGTGTCTGCAGATCTGCCCGCTACTCCCCAGCCTCTCCCACTTCATTTCCAGCCATATTCTTCCTTTGCTCTGCTCAAGAATGTAAGCTCCTCAAAGGCAGGAACACGTGCATCTCCCCAGAACCTACCACTGTGTCTGGCCCACAGCAGGGGCCCAGTACTTACGTACTGACTGCACACAGCCCTGAAGCCTATCCATTTATCACCCCGTCCAGCAGTCAGGTGCCTGAGGGAAACTCCCTGGCCATACGACTTCGACTTCGGGCGCATCAATTAGACTTGTTGATCTTTAGCTTCCTTATGAATAGGATGGCTGGGTGCGGTGGCTCACGCCTGTAATCCCAGCACTCTGGAAGGCCAAGGCAGACAGATCACCTGAGGTCAGAAGTTAGAGACCAGCCTGACCAACATGGCGAAACCCCGTCTCTACTAAAAATACAAAAATTAGCTGGGCATAGTGGCACGCACCTATAGTCTCAGCTACTCAGGAGGCTGAGGCAGGAGAATTGCTTGAACCCAGGAGGCGGAGGTTACAGTGAGCCGAGATTATGCCAGCCTAGGCAACAGAGCAAGACTCTATCTCAATAAATAATAATAATAAAGTAAAATAAAATAAAATAGAATAAGGATAATAAGAGCATCTACATCTTAAGATTTCTATGAGAACTAAGTAAAATAATATAATTAGAAAACTTAGTGGAATGCTAGACATACAGTAAGTACTCAATAAATGTTCTTATGGGCCGGGCATAGTGGCTCACGTCTGTAATCCTAGCACTTTGGGAGGCCAAGGTAGGCAGATCACTTGAGGTCAGGAGTTCAAGATCAGCCTGGCCAACATGGTGAAACCCCATCTCTACTAAAAATACAAAAATTAGCCAGGTATGGAGGAGGGCACCTGTAATACCAGCTACTCAGGAGGCTGAGGCAGGAGAATCATTAGAATCTGGGAGGCAGAGGCTGCAATGAACCAAGATCATGCCACTGCACTCTGACCTGAGTGACAGAGTGAGACTCTATCTCAAATAAATAAATAAATAAATAAATAAATAAATAAATAAATAAATAAATGTATGTATGTATGTATGTTATAGCCTGTGACCCAAGGTACACACTTATTTCCTTTTTTCCGTATGCAGAGAGGCCCATATTATAGTCCCAGTACACTACCTATATCATGCATATTTCAATATATTTCTTTGATTATTTTAAATAGTTACACTTATGCAACTTTTTTCTACAGATAAACATGCAATGCAAATTGTATATAAAGTATGGAGCATCATTTATAAATACAGAGGGGAAACAAAAAATCTGGTTAAATCAATTATCTACACTGTGTGTGGTGGCTCACACCTGAAATCCCAGCACTTTGGAAGGCCAAGGCAGGATTGCTTGAGCCCAAGAGTTCGAGACCTGCTAAGGCAAGATAGCAAGACACGGTCTCTACAAAACACACAAAAATTAGCTGGGTGTGGTGGTGTGCACCTGTAGTCCCAGCCATTTGAGAGGCCAAGGTAGGAGGATCGCTTGAGCCCAGGAGGTGAAGGCTGCAGTGAGCTGTGTTTGTGCCACTGCACTCCTGCCTGGATGACACAGCAAGATGACCCTGTCTTAGGAAATAAATAAATAAATAAATAATCTGTCCATACATTGATATCCTATGGCAATTTTTTAAATGGAGGAAGATTGATAGGTACTGATATTTTATTTTATTTTTGAGATAGAGTTCTACTCTCTTATTGCCAAGGCTGGAATGCAATGACTCAATCTCGGCTCACTGCAAACTCTGCCTCCCGGGTTCAAGTGATTCTCCTGCCTCAGTGATTCTCTCAAGTAGCTGGGATTACTGTCATGTGCCACCATGCCCAGCTAATTTTGTATTTTTAGTAGAGATGAGGTTTCACCATGTTGGTCAGGCTGGTCTCAAACTCCTCACCTCAAGTGATCCACCTGCCTCAGCCTCCTGAAGTGCTGGGATTATAGGTGTGAGCCACCATGCCTGGCTGGTACTGATATTTTAAAAGTGTCTAAAATATGTTGTGAAGTAGGAAAAAAACAGATGAAGAACAATATAAAATATGTTACCATGCTTTTTAGAAGGGTGTGTGTACCAGTATATGTACTCGCACATGCTACACACATATGCTTCTACATGTGTAGAATATCTCCGGAAGGACATACAGAACACGGTTAATATGGTTGCCACTAGAGATGAGAATCAGAGCAATGAGGGTCAGGACTGGGAGGGGCAAAAACTTTTTAGTTTATATACAAGGATACATAATTTTTAAACATTTCCAATCTGACCATTGCAATGGATGTCAACTTTCTTTTTCAAAAATATAAACAAAATTGATATGGAAGCATTCAGCCACTGTTTTCTGGGAGGTAACTCTGGGCTAGACACTCTGTTAAGGTGGGTATATGAAGTCAGGTAACACAATCCTTGCCCTTGAGCTCGGCAGGGAGACAAGTCAAGGGGGCGGGGCAAGCAAGGGGCATTTGGAAGGTCCAGGAGGTGGATGAGTCAGGAGGAGAATATTCCTGGAAAAGAAAGCAGTGTAAGCAAAGGCAAAAGACACAGTAGAACACAGCAGAGAGCTGCAAGGAGCTGACCTGGCTGGGGCAGAGGGTGGCAGGAGGCAGGGCGAGGGCCCCGTGGCTGTGCTGGCTAAGACCTTGGACCTCATTCTAAAAATGACAGGAGTCATTAAGGGCCAGTGAGCAGGATAATGGCATGCCCAGAGTGCAATGTAAAATGACTACCCTGAGCTCACATGGACAAGCAACCAATGAAGCAACGAAGGGGCTCCCAGGAGAAAACCCACCGGAGTCCTGGAAGCAGGGATGAGTCAAGAAGCAGAAGCCTTGGTTGGGCATGGGTGGCTCATGCCTGTAATCTCAGCACTTTGGGAGGCCAAGGCAGGCGATCACCTGAGGTCAAGAGTTCAAGACTAGCCTGGCCAACATGGCAAAACCCTGTCTCTACTAAAAATACTAAAAATTAGCTGGGTGCAGTGGCCCACGCTTGTAGTCCCAGCTACTTGGGAGGCTGAGGCAGGAGAATCACTTGAACCCTGGAGGTGGAGGTTGCAGTAAGCCGAGATCATGCCACTGTACTCCAGCCTGGGCAACACAGCAAGACTCCGTGTCAAAAAAAGAAGCAGAACGCCTGAAATAGGCCCTTTTGATACAACAAACACAAGGTTGGTGCAAACGAGCCAGAGATATTTTGCAGGCATGGACAAAGGGGAAAATGAAAGAGGAGCTGTAGGCTGACATTAGACCAACACCTGTCAGAGTTTTGGGTTATCCTAAGTGAATTTTTTAAAAAGCAGAACAAAATAAAATGATAATAAATAACCAAAATAAGGGTGCTGCTGACTTTCACATTTTGTCAAATGAGAACAATTTTTAAAATGATCAGGTATTATTGCCAGCACTTCATAAAAAAAGGAACTTTTTTTTTTTTTTAAGATGGAGTCTCGCTCCAGGCTGAAGTGCAGTGGCTCCATCTCGGCTCGCTGCAACCTCTGCCTCCCGGGTTCAAGCGATTCTCCTGCCTCGACCTCTTGAGTACCTGGGACTACAGGCACATGCCACCATGCCTGGCTAATTTTTTGTATTTTTAGTAGAGACAGGGTTTCACCACATTGGCCAGGATGGTCTCGATCTCCTGACCTCGTGATCCACCCGCCTCAGCCTCCCAAAGGCGTGAGCCACCGTGCCTGGCCAAGAAGGAACATTTTAACCCTCCCCAAAATACGAAAGACCTAACATCCACTGAAAGATGGTCATTTAAATGAAACAAGTTTAGCTTTATCAAAAACTTGATACCATCCTTATTAGCCTCGTTTCATCATGGATTATGAAGTCACGGATGCTGCTGGTTTGCATGAACTGCTATGTAAACCATTTTTGAAGAAGAGAGATTGGATAAGGATAAAGAGTTTCTGTTTTTTGAAGGATGAAACTGATTTGAGCCGGGCGCGGTGGCTCAAGCCTGTAATCCCAACACTTTGGGAGGCCCAGACGGGCGGATCACGAGGTCAGGAGATCGAGACTATCCTGGCTAACACGGTGAAACCCCGTCTCTACTAAAAAATACAAAAAACTAGCCGGGCGCGGTGGCGGGCGCCTGTAGTCCCAGCTACTCGGGAGGCTGAGGCAGGAGAATGGCGGGAACCCGGGAGGCGGAGCTTGCAGTGAGCCGAGATCCGGCCACTGCACTCCAGCCTGGGTGGCAGAGGGAGACTCCGTCTCAAAAAAAAAAAAAAAAGAAAGAAACTGATTTGAGAAAAATAATTAATGCTGGGCAAGGTGGCTCACGCTTGTAATCCCAACACTTTGGGAGCTGAAGCGGGAGGATTGCTTGAGCCCCAGAGTTCAAGACCAACCTGCACAACATGGTGAAACCCCGTCTGTACAAAAAATACAAAAATTAGCTGGGTGTGGTGGCGCGGGCCTGTAGTCCCAGCTACCCATGAGGCTGAGGTGGAAGGATCACTCGAGCCCAGGGGATGGAGGTTGCAGTGAGCCATAATCATGCCATTGCACTCCAGCCTGTGAACAAAGCAACACCCTGTCTCAAAAAGGAAAAAAAAAAAAATTAATGTACGGTGGGGAAAGAAAAAGAGAAAGATTTAATTACTAAATGCAGTGCAGTAAGCTAGGTTGGACATAAAACAGCAAAAGGACATTATTGAAAAAACCAACGAAATTCAAATAACATCTGTATTTTAGTTAATAGTATTGTACCAATATTAATTGCCTAGTTTTTACAAATTTACCATGGTTATGTAAGATGTCAACACGGGGGAAACTGGGTAATTGAAAGTTAAAAATAAAACAACAACAGGCCAAGCAGTGGCTCACGCCTGTAATCCCAGCAGTTTGGGAAACTGAGGCAGGCTGATCACTTGAGGTCAGGAGTTCAAGACCAGCCTGGCCAATGTGGTGAAACCCTGTGTCTACCAAAAATACAAAAAATAAATAAATAAAACAAAACAAAATAAAATAAAATAAAATAAAATAAACCAGGTGTGGTGGCTTGCACTTGTAATTCCAGCTACTCAGGAGGCTGAGGCATGAGAATCACTTGAACCCGGGAGGCAGAGATTGCAGTTAACAAAGATCAGGCCACTGCACCCCAGCCTGGGTGATGCAGTGAGACTTTGTCTCTTAAAAAAACAATAGTAACAACAATAACAAACAGAAGAGAAAGGAAATAAGTGAAATTCCCAGAAGTAGGCCCTAGAACCAGGTGTTAGGTAGCACTGAACTTGAACAGGAGAGGAGCACCTCCCTCCCTGAGGTAAGAGGAAGGAGTTGGACTGGACACAATTAATTTGGTAATAAACTTCTCCCTCAGAATTTGAAAAGGAAGCCTTTTTTTCATTAATAAAGTAGTTAAATGAAAATGACTTACAAGGCCGGGCACGGTGGCTCATGCCTTTAATCCCAGCACTTTGGGAGGTCACGGCAGGTGAATCACCTGAGGTCAGGAGTCCAAAACCAGCCTGGCCAACACAGCAAAAATTTAGTATTTTTGTCTACTAAAAATACAAAAATTAGCTGGGCATGGTGGTGGGCGCTTGTAATCCCAGCTACTCAGGAGGCTGAGACAGGAGAGTTGCTTCAACCCAGGATGCAGAGGTTGCAGTGAGCCGAGATAGTGCCATTGCACTCCAGCCTGGGCAACAGAGTGAGACTCTGTTTCAAAAAAAAAAAAAAGAAAAAGAAAATAACTTATAAATGCAGTGTGTAATAGGTAAATGGAACACAGATAAAACTTAGACTGACAACAGAAATAAGTGGTTTTCCTTCTTTCCCTGTGTGCAAATAAGAAAAAAAAAAGTGGTTGGTCAGGTGCAGTGGCTCACGCCTGTAATCCCAGCACTTTGGGAGGCTGAGGTAGGCAGATTACTTGAGGTCAGGAGTTCAAGACCAGCCTGGCCAATATGGTGAAACCCAGTCTCTACTAAAAATGCAAAAATTAGCCAGGCATGGTGGCAAGCACCTGTAGTCCCACCCAGCTACTCAGGAGGCTGAGGCAGTAGAATCCCTTGAACCCAGGAGGTGGAGGTTGCAGTGAGTCGAGATCTCGCCACTGAACTCCAGCCTGGGTAACAGAGAGAGACTCTGACTCAAACAAAACAAAACAAAAGTGATTAATGTTATGTGGGGAGAATAAAAGCAGCAGCCCTGAGTCATGCCCCATCTTCTAATAATTCTGTTCTGTAAAGATGCTCAGGGCTGAAATCAGCAACTTAGAGAAGCCCTACTTCAGAGCACTGGCTACATTAAGGAGAATGTTTTCAAGACTGCACTGAAATAATAGCAGGACACTGAGAGTGAAAGTAATAGTGGAAGTGAGTAAAACTTGGAGAGAAGGCAGCCGCTCAGCGTGAGGAATAAATACCAGAAGTCACTCACTTGCTGCTGTTTCCCATCAAACCCTCCCTACTTGCAGGAGCAGAAATTTACTGAAAGTAACTAGAAGAATTTGATAGAAAATCAAATCCAGGCCCTGGCAACAGGGAAGAAACTTTTACTAGATCCCCACTAGTATATTATATTTACGTAGAATTCTCTTTTCATTTAAAGTATGAATAATCAGCTTCTTCTTCTTCTTCTTCTTTTTCTTGACAGTCTCACTCTGTTGCCCAGGCTGCAGTACAGTGGTGTGATCTTGGCTCACTGCAACCTCTGCATCCTGGGTTCAAGCAGCTCTCCTGCCTCAGCCTCCCAAGTACCTGGGATTACAGGCCTGCGCCACCATACCCAGCTAATTTTCGTATTTTTAGTTGAGATGTGGTTTCCCCATGTTGGCAAGGCTGGTCTCGAACTCCTGACCTCAGGTGATCCACCCACCTCGGCCTCCCAAAGTGCTGGGATTACAGGCGTGAGCCACTGTGCCCAGCCCTAATAATCAGCTTCTTATCAGTACCAAGCACAACATTTCAACTTTAGGATACTTATTTAATGACAAAAATATATACGATAGTACTTGTTTTCAGCTTTCCATTTTTAGGGAGGAAAATCAAGTAAAAAATATATTTTGGGGGGCTAAATAATGAGAACTTATGAATACAAAGAAGGAAACAACAGATACTGGTGCCTACTTGAGGGTGCAGGGTGGGAGGAAGCGAGGAGCAGAAAAGATAACTATAGGGAACTGGGTTTAATAATTAACCTGGGTGATTAAATAATCTGTACAAAAAACCCCTGTGACATGAGTTTACCTATGTAACAAACCTTCACACATATGCCCGAACCCAAAATAAAAGTTAAAAAACATATATATGTGTATATATATGTGTATATATATGTGTGTATATATGTGTGTATATGTGTGTATATGTGCATATATCCACATGTGTATGTGTATATACACACACACACACACACACACATATTTAATGTTTAAAAGAGAGGTGGGATTTCATTGTGTTGCCCAGGTTGCTCTTGAACTCCTGTAGTCCCACTTACTCTGGAGGCTGAATAGGAGGATCACTTGAGCCCAGGAGGTTGAGGTTACAGTGAGTTGTGTTCACACCACTGCACCCCAGCCTGGGCAACAGAGCAAAACCCTGCCTCAAAAAAAATAATTTTAAGTAATTTCTTTTGAGACAGTCTCAAAATGTATACATGTATACATATATATGTGTATATATACACACACACACTCAAAAGGAATATATTATATCACTTAAGGCCAGGCGCAGTGGCTCACACCTGTAATCCCAGCACTTTTGGGAGGCCGAGGTGGGTGGATCACCTGAGATCAGGAGTTTGAGATCAGCCTGGCCAACATGGGGAAACCCCGTATCTACTAAAAATATAAAAATTAGCTAGGCATGATGGTGGGCACCTGTAATCCCACTTACTTGGGAAGCTGAGGCACAAGAATCACTTGAACCCAAGAGGTGGAGGTTGCAGTGAGTTGAGATCATGCCATTGCACTCTGGCCTGGGCAATAGAGCAAGATTTTGTCTTAAAAAAAAAAATAATATATATATATATATATATATATATATATATAACTTAAAAAAAAATTTTTTTTTTGAGACGTGGTTGTTTTGCTCTGTTGCCCAGGCTGGGATGCAGTGGTGTGAACACAACTCACTGTAACCTCAACTTCCTGGGCTCAAGTGATCCTCCTATTCAGCCTCCAGAGTAACTGGGACCACAGGGGCGTGCCATGACACTCAGCTAATTTTTTTTTTTTTTGAGACAGAGTTTCGCTCTTGTTGCCCAGGCTGGAGTGCAATGGCGCAATCTTGGCTCACTGCAACCTCCACCTCCCAGGTTCAAGCGATTCTCCTGCCTCAGCCTCCCTAGTAACTGGGATTGCAGGCATGTGCCACCACACCTGGCTAATTTTGTATTTTTAGTAGAGACGGGGTTTCTCCATGCTGGTCAGGCTGTTCTCAAACTCCCGACCTCAGGTGATCCACCCACCTCGGCCTCCCAAAGTGCTGGGATTACAGGCATGAGTCACTGTGTCCGGCCATAATACTCAGCTAATTTTAAAAAAATGTATTGTAGAGATGGAATCTCCCTACACTGCCCAAGTTGATCTCAAATTCCTAGGCTCAACCAATCCTCCCTCCTCAGCCTCCCAAAGTGCTGGAATTACAGGCATGAACCACTGTGCCTGAACTAAAATTGATTTTTAAAATCAAGACATTTTATTGCATTATTGGGAAAAAATGTTGGCTTTTTAGATAATAAGATTATGTTTTGAATCATCTTGGAAAATGTTGTATGTTCTTTTATAAATGGACATTGCTCCAATACATTACAGCTAAATACCGAGCTAGTCAGGCTTCCTCAGTTGCAAGCAACAGATTCCCATTCTGATTAACTTAAGCCAAAAAGAGATTTAATGGAAAATTAGTATGTGTGTGACTGTGGGGTAGGGTTAGGGGGTCTAGAATTGAAGGAACAGCTGAAGGGGTAGGGACCAAGGCATCTTCCAGGATCCAGGGACTGCAACTGACAAAAGTCACACTGAAGCCTTGACACTGGCTGGCTGAAATCAGCACTAACTGTGCTTCCTGCTCTTGGGTTATTCTGCTGAGGATGTGAAGCAGTGAGACAGTACATCTCGTCAGCTTCGGGCAAGGAAGAAAACAGGGCACTGCAATGGACAGCCCACCAAAACACATACTAGGAGACAGGCAACGCAGCAAAGGCTATTACTAGAAGAAATGGAAACGGATGTCAGGTAGTCCTCCTTGCCCTATTCTCTCTCCTTTTTTTTTTTTTTTTGAGACAGAGTCTCACTCTGTTGCCCAGGCTGGAATGCAGTGGCATGATCTCTGCTCACTTCAACCTCCACCTCCCAGGTTCAAGCGATCCTCAGCCTCCCGAGCAGCAGGGATTACAGGCGCCCACCCCCATGCCCGGCTAATTTTTGTATTTTTAGTAGAGATGGGGTTTCACCATGTTGGCCACGCTGGTCTCAAACTCCTGACCTCAGGTGATCCACCCACCTCGGCCTCCCAAAGTGCCCTATTCTCTTATGCCACCATGCTTCTGCTTGGTTTTTCCCTGCCTTGGAATGCCCCCTAACCCAGATCACCTGTCTTCACCAATTTCACCCTCAAAAGCCAGATAAAGTAACCTGCTTCTGCGAAGCCAGGCAGAGAAAATCACTTTGCACCATCTTTGTACCTTGCATACACATCCCTTGTTGAACTGATCACGCTGGATTGTAATTATTTGCATGCACCTGAATCTCTACTATAACACTGTAAGTTCTTTGAGGAGAGAAATGTCTTTTCATCTCTGCTGCTTGTGCACCTAAGACAGTGTCCATCACAAAGTTAGTACTCAACAAAGGATTGCTATGTTAAAAAATCTTTTTAGAAAGCACATGGAAAATTCTATATAGACATAAAATAATGGACCGTTACCTTCGCAAATCTGTGTGATGTTTGGGAAAGTCTGGCAATATCTTCAAGATCCAGATAAGAAATGATATTCAGGAGCAAATTGTCTGAGAGCCGTTCAAGGAAGTCAAATTTACCTTTGCACAAATTGATGACATAGTTTAATATTCTTGTACCAAATATTAAGGCAGTTTGACCTGTAATTCAAAGAAGCCAACAAACTAAAATGGTTATCATGTATAGTCACATAAGAGCTGTAACAACCATCAGTGGAATACAAGCTTCAGGGCATTTTTCCCCTGGGAGTGATGTTAGGTGAGGCTGGGTCTTTCCTACTTTCACCGAGCTGCCTTTGGGACTAACCGAATGCATTTTTGAGGCATCTGTTTCCAATTGCTGTTCCTGCCCTGAGACCAGAAACTTTTAGGGACACTCACTGCTTAACACAGTGATTTCTGCATCCCCTTGATCTCATCAGCACCAGACTCCCGTCTATACCACTAACCTAACTGGTCTCGGCATTACCATTGTACTCAACGGCCCCTCCAAGCAGGCAGCTATGTGGAGGAAAAAGATGCTGGTCCACGTGGCTTTTCTGCTAGCCCTGCTACTCTCCATTGGTCTAAAACACATTGTCTCCTAATTTTAGTTGACTTTTGATCTCTTATTTCACAAAATTTTTATTTATTTATTTATTTATTTTTAGATGGGGTCGCCCAGGCCGGAGTGCAGTGGTACAATCGCGGCTCACTGCAGCCTTGACCTCCCAGGCTCAAGCAATCCTCCCATTTCAGCCTCCCGAGTAGCTGGGACTACTGGTGTGTGCCCCCATGCCTGGCTATTTTTTTAAATTTGTTTTTAGAGATGGAGTCTTATTATGTTGCCCAGGCTGGTCTAGAACTCCTGGGCTCAAGCAATCCTCCCACCTCTGCCTCCCAAAGTGTTGAGACTCCAGGCAGGAGACACCATGCCCAGCCTGTTATTTTTATACATTGTGTCTACACCAAACTTTCTTCCTTCTTCTTTACCATCTCCTTTCATCCCTATCTTCATTTGATAGGAAAAAAAAAATAGAAAGAGGGCTGGGGGTGGAGGCTCACCCCTATAATCCCAGCACTTTGGGCGGCCGAGGCAGGCGGATCACCTGAGGTCGGCAGTTTGAGACCAGCCTGACCAACAAGGAGAAACCCTGTCTCTAATAAAAATACAAAATTACCCGGGCGTGGTGGCACATGCCTGTAATCCCAGCTACTCGAGAAGCTGAGGCAGGAGAATTGCTTGAACCCGGGAGGCTGAGGCTGCAGTGAGCTGAGATCACACCATTGCGCTTGGGCCTGGGCAACAAGAGTGACACTCTGTCAGAAAGAAAGAAAGAAAAGGAAGGAAGGAAGGAAGGAAGGAAAGAAAGAAGCAAAGAGAAAAACATGAATATTTCATAAAAATTATTATGCTAATTTTTTTGTAGAGACAGGGTCTCACTATGTTGCTCAGGCTGGATGCTTCATAGTACTTTAACTTTTGCCTAATATTTTTTGTACCTGTTCACTTACTTCCAAATTGGGAAAGAGTTCATAAAGAATCAACCAATCAATGGTCTGTCTAACTATGTTTGATGTAGGAAAAAAGGATTTCCCCCCAGCTCTCTGAATAAACAAGAAATGAAAACTTGTTTGGAAGGATAGATGTTTCAATGTAAACAGTGATTAAATGCGGTGACTTTTATTTTCTTCCTTTTGCCTATCTGTATGTTCTGCCCCAGCCTTCTGAGTAGCTGGGATGACAGTCACGCACCACCACACCCAGCTAATTTTTGTATTTTTAGTAGAGACGGGGTTTCACCATGTTGGCCAGGCTGGTCTCAAACTCCTGACCTGGTGATCCACCCGCCTCGGCCTCCCAAAGTGCTGGGATTACAGGCATTAGCCACCATGCCCGGCCAAGACTACCTCCTTTTAAGAGGGAGGAAAACAGGGTGATGGTGGGCATGTATTTAGATCATAGGGGCCCCAAAGCTGGGGCTTTGTCAGTTTCTCTTCTCTCCTTCAGACTCTGAAAGCTCCACTATGGCGTCTTTCCAGAAATGGCTCTCAGAAGAGAAACAGTGCACTCTCTTAGACTCAGTGTCCAATATTTGGTGACCACCCTCCCTATTCAACGTGAACTATTCCTTCTGGAGCAAGTAGGACGGAGCTGTCAAGGGCACCAGGCTCCCTGCAGAAGCAGGTGGAACTGTGATCCTAGAAGTTGGGCTCTCTGGTTTCACAAGGGATGTAAGGTGTGGGCTGTGTTTATGTAAAAGCCAGCTTAGAAGAGTAGCTATATAAGATTTATCTCCCAAGCTGGTTAACCTACATTAAGGCATTAATGTAGAAATAGAAAATAGAGGCATTACAGATTTAAGTGGCTTCTGAATTCCAAGTGCTTCCCATTCAAAGCCCCTCTAAAGCACAAAGGCCTTCTTTGGGGGGTGAGGAATAGCCCTTTCAAAAACTCAGCATCGAAGAGTAGGTATTGTGAAGAACCTCTGCCCACCAGCAGAGTAAGAAGAAAAAGCAGTGCTTATTTAAAGCCCTTGACATAATTGAAGATAATTTTTGAGTACTTTAAAATGACAAGAAAACATGTTCAAAGCATGCTCAAATATGCTTTAGAAAGTTTCCACCAACAAAGTATTTAAAATGTAAAAGTTTTAGGACATGTACAGCTAGGTATGAAATGTGATGGTTTGAAAGTGTGAGGTGGTCAGAGTATTTTGAAAAAAATACTCTTGCTTTTTTGGTATTTTTAAAATGTAACTGACATATATTTCGTTTGAAACTAAAAAAATGTATATTAAAACAAACTCCATTTTGAAACATAAAATCACTATCCGCATGTTGGATTATGTGGCAGACAGTCTCCAAGACAGTTCCAGTGACTCTCTTTTCCTAAACTTACGCCCCTGTGTGTTTCCATCCCAGCCTGAATAGGGCTGCCCTGTTAACAAAGAGGATATTGCAGAAATGATATCCAAAGGGGAGGTAAAGGCTTCTGCTCTGCTCTTGGATCACTCACTCTGGGAGAAGCCAACGGCCATGTCCTGAAAAGTTCTTTTGAAGTCTCACAGTGGCTGCCCTTAGAGACAACAAATGACCAGTGTTTCCCATTCAGATCTTAGTTAATCTCCTTAGGATTGGGAGGGTCTGGAAGAAAAAGACCTAGCTATGTTAATAGAGATTCTTCACAGATACAAATTTTCCTCCACAAAGAACAGCTTCGCAGAACCATTTCAAAATACGGCAAATCAACGTGTTTTGGGGTAAAATATGTTGATTTTCTTCTTTGTCTCATAATGCTATGCCAGAGTCAGGTTGGAAAGTAAATTATGATATATAGGGTTAAATAAAACCCATCTGATGAGACTTTATGATTTGTAGGGCATGACTCCCCAGACCCCTTAGATAGGAATTTGTGCAAGATAAAAAATCAGAGTTTAGTCTTCACTTAGCAGCACTATGGAGAGGTCCATGAGACAAGAAATTGAAACCTCCTGCCAACAACCACCAGTGATTTGTCAGCCAGGTGTATAAGCCATCCTTGAATGCGATCCTCCAGCTCCAGTCAAGCCTTCAAATGACTGAGGTGCCATCTAACCCCGTGCAAGTCTCCCAATCAGAACCACTCAGTTAAGCTGCTCCCAAATTTCTGGTCCACAGTAACTGTTTGAGATAATAAACATTTATCATAGTTTTAAGTCATTACGTTTTGGGATAATCTGTTACACAGCAATAGATGATAAAGACTCGGGTACCTGCAAGTGATGTGCTGCCACAACAGAACCTAAAATGTGGGAGTGGCTTTGATATTGAAAAGTCCATAAAAATGTGAATGAATGTGAGGAGAGGGTTGGTGAAAGCCTGAAGAGCCAAGAAGTAACCATTAGTAGAAGCCTAATGAATTCTGAGGTTTTAAAGATGAAGACTTGAAAGATTGAGGGCCAGGTGCGGTCACTCATGTCTGTAATCCCAGCACTTTAGGAGGCCAAGGCAGGCAGATCACTTGGGGTCAGGAGTTTGAGACCAGCCTGGCCAACATGGTGAAACCCCATCTCTACTGAAAATACAAAAATCAGCTGGGCATGGAGGTGGGCACCTGTAATCCCAGTTACTCACAAGGCTGAGGCATGATAATTGCTTGAACCCGGGAGGTAGAGGGTGCAGTGAGCCAAGATTGTACCACGGCACTCCAGCCTGGGCAGCAGAGTAAGACTCCATCTCAAAAAAAAAAAAAAAAAGATTTAAGTGAGAAAAAAAAATGCACCTTATGAGTTGTGCCGTTTAGCTAAGAAAATGTCCAAGCAGGAACATACTGCCTGATTTCTTCTTGATGCTTAAAGTAAAAGATGAGAGAAAAGAGATAAGCTAAAGGAAGGTATCTTAAAAATGACACAGGATTTACTGCTTTTGAACATTCTCTGCCTCTTCAGTTGTCAAATAATGCTAAAATTAAGAAATGTCTCTCAGGCAAAGATCAAATCTAGGACAATGTAAGAAAAACATGGTATAAAGAAGAAATTGGAGGTGGGGAAAGGTGGCTAGAAGATGCTCTATCAAAAACCATCCAGTCAAACCTTAGGGTTTTCATGAAGCTTAAGGGTGTTGTCACTCAAGAGTCAAGAGCAGAAACCCAAGGCCGAGAAGCGCTTATCTCAAAGAGTTATATAAGCGTGGTTTTCTCTAATGCAATAGACCCCAATAAGAAATGCATGATGTTTTTAAGAGAATTATATTGGTAAAAACACTGCCATCCAGCCTGAACTGAACGGGTCACATGCAGTACAAAAGGAGAAGACTTTGGACCCTCAACCAGCAAGGTAGCTTTCATTCTAAGGCTTCTTCTCTTGGCTTGTGCAGGGTTGCCATTTCACTGTGTGCTCACACGACTTCTTCGCTGTGAGCTTGAGTAGACGGGGAGTGAGCCTCTGGTCCGACTTCTAACAAGAACACCAATTCTATCAGATTAGGGCCCCAACTTAAAGACCTTATTTAACCTTAATTACTTCCTTAGAGGCCTCCATGTCCAAATATAGTACACTGGGAGTTAGGGGTTCAACATATGAATTTGAGGGGAGACACACTGAGTTCATAATAACCCTGGGAAACATTTGGAAATTTTAAACACATTTCTGAATAATGAAGGTGTTAGAAGAGATATCAGGCCAGGCACAGTAGCTCACCCCTGTAATCCCAGCACTTTGGGAGGCCAAGGTGGACAGATTACTTAAGGTCATGAGTTCTAGACCAGCTTGGCCAACATGGTGAAACCCCATCTCTATTAAAAATACAAAAATTAGCTAGGCTTTGTGGTGCTCGCCTGTAATCCCAGCTGCTCAGGAGGCTGAGGTGGAAGAACTGCTTGAACCTGGGAGGCGGAGGTTGCAGTGAGCCAAGATCGCACCACTGCACTCCAGCCTGGGTGACAGAGTGAGACTCCCATCTTGCGGGGGGCAGGGGAAAAAAAAAGAAAGAAAACCCAAGAGACTGTGACCAGTAAATAAAATGAATTCACTGATTAATTAAGAAAAGGAAATCTTAACTAAAGTTTCAGGTCTATACTGCTTTACAGATTAGCTTTATAAACTCTCAAAGAATTGTATACCAATCCATATGGTATACAATTTGTTCCAAAGAATAGAAATAGAAGAACTCCCCAGCTCAAATTAGGAAGTTGTGCAAACCAGCAATGATGGTAGACAAAAGGAAAACTGTATGCTAAACTTTGCTTAGGAACATATGTGGTAAAAATTCTAAACAAAACATTAGGAAATTGAGTTCATCAACATATTAAAAAAGTAAACAAATTTTGACCAGTAGGATTAATCCTGGAATGATCTAAGGATGTTATAACTCGGGTAAGTATCTTACAGAATTTGCCACATTAACATATTTTTTGAGATAAAATAACCACCTCAAAAATATAGAAAATTATTTCATATAAATATTTCTAACATCTATTATAAATAAAAACTCCTAGAAAGCTAGTAATAAAAGGCAATGTCCTTAACCTGATAACCTGATATATAGGAGTTACCAAAAACCCAGTAACAGTAACAATAATAATGAATGGTACAAATATGGGTTGGTATCATCTTCAGTATCTGCCAGGTACTGCTCTAAGATGTATATATATAAAGTATGTGTAATACATATATGTTATATAATACATATAAGATATATCTCATATATATATAATATACACAGTCATTTAACCCTCACAATGACCCTATTGGATGGGTACAATTATTATTCCCCTTTTATAGAGAAAAAAAGGAGTACTGGAATATGGAGAGAACTTAAGAGAGAGAGAGAAATGAGGAAATGAGGAACAGAAAGGATAAGTGGCTTGTTCAAGATCACACAATGAGAAAGTGGCAGAACTAGGACTGAACCCAGGGAGTTTGCTCTACAATGCACCTCCTAATCATGATGGTATATAACCTCTAATGTCAGAAATAAGACCAGAATGCCCACTATCACCATCTCTATTCAGCGTTGTTTTAGAGGTCATAGAAAGAACAAAACAAGGAAAATATAAAAATACATCATGAGCTGGGTGCGGTGGCTCAAGCCTGTAATCCCAGCACTTTGGGAGGCTGAGGCGAGTGGATCACAAGGTCAGGAGTTCAAGACCAGCCTGGCCAAGATGGTGAAACCCTGTCTCTACTAAAAATACAAATAAATAAATAATTAGCCGGGCATGGTGGTAGGTGCCTGTAATCCCAGCTAGTCTGGAGTCTGAGACAGATAATTGCTTGAACCTGGGAGGTGGAGGTTGCAGTGAGCTGAGAACACACCACTGCACTCCAGCCTGGGCCAGAAAGTGAGACTCCGACTCAAACAAACAAACAAACAAACAAAATACATCATGGCCAGGCGCAGTGGCTCACGCCTGTAATCCCAACACTTTGGGAGGCTGAGGCGGGCAAATCACCTGAGGTCGGGAGTTTAAGACCAGCCTGACCAACATGGAGAAACCCTGTCTCTACTAAAAATACAAAATGAGCCAGGCATGGTGGCACATGCCTGTAATCCCCAGCTACTCGGGAGGCTGAGGTAGGAGAATTGCTTGAACCTGGGAGGTGGAGGTTGCAGTGAGCCAAGATCGTGCCATTGCATTCCAGCCTAGGCAACAAGAGCTAAACTCTGTCTCAAAAAAATAAATAAAAATAAAAATACATCATGATCAGAAAGAAAAAAAAACTGCCATTACCACAAAATGATCTGAACGTCAACATACAAAAGTCAAGAAATCCTACTGAAAAAAGATCAGTATCATTTCTTTATATACCAGCGACCATTAACTCAAAATTATAACTTAATAAGCATTTATCTTTTGGCTCAGCAATCTCACACTGAAATGATCTGTGCACACAATTACTCATTTTGGCATTATTTGTGATATGACAAGATTGGAAACAACCCAATTTTTATCACTAGAATTTTGGTGCCTACATATAAAGAAATATATGCAGATAAAGCATATATATGATATGTATATAGTATTTGCTTTAGTATAAAGCATATATACTCTATTAAAGCATAAATACTCTATGCAGTAAAAAAAGAAAAGAAAAAAAGCAGGCTGGGCCCGGTGGCTCACATCTGTAATCCCAGCAGTTTGGGATACTGAGACGGGTGGATCACCTGAGGTCAGGAGTTCGAGACCAGCCTGAGCAACATGATGAAACCCCATCTCTACTTAAAAAATACAAAATTAGCCGGGCGTGGTGGCGCATGCCTGTAATCCCAGCTACTCGGGAAGCTGAGGCAGGAGAATCGCTGGAACCCATGAGGCGGAGCTTGTAGTGAGCCTACATTGCACCATTGCACTTCAGTCTGGGCAACTAGAGTGGAACTCAGTCTCAAAAACAAACAAACAAAAACAAAAACAAAACAAAGAATATCTCCAAAGACATGAGATGATCTCCAGGATATACTGGTGAAAAAGTAAAGTGTTGAACAGCAGGAGCAGAATGCTATTTGTGTAAGAATGGGTAGAGGAATATAAATATATTTATGAATTTGTTTATATCTGCAGAAAGAAACACTGGAACAGTAAATAAAAGCAAAAGTGTTTACATCCAGGGCAAGGGAAGGAAAGGGCAGTGCAGACAGAGATGGAAGACTCTGAGTACATCGTTTGACAATTTTGATTTTGGAAACACATACATGTTATATATATTCAAGAATTAAAATAGAATGTAAGTTTTTAAAAACACACTATTAGCACAAAAAAATTATAAGGTGACTAGGAATAATTTAGGATTCCTTTCTCTCCTTTCTTTTCTTTTTTAAAAGAGATGGGATCTCACTATGTTGACCAGGTTGGTCTCAAACTCCTGGCCTCAAGCCATTTTCCCATCTCAACTTTACAAAGTACTAGGATTTCAGGCATGTGCCACGGTGTCCAGCCAAGGAAGAATTTGAATAAAACATATATAAGACCTTTATAAAGAAAACATTAACACTTTATGGAGAAAAATAAAAGAAGATCTAAATGAATAGAGAGATATGCTAATGTTGAGAAGACTCAATACTGAAGGATGACAATTCTCCCCTCAGAAATCTAGAAATTCGATTTCAATCAAAATCTCAACAGGGATTTTTATATGACTTTACCAGTTGATCTTAAAATTCATATGCAGGGAAAAAGTCAAGAACAGCCTTTGTAAAGAATAAGAGGAGAAAAAAAAAAAGAGTAAGAGGAGGAAGAAAATGAATTCCTCTAAATAGATAAGAAAATTTACTATAAAGATTGCAATTAAAGCAGTATAGTGTTGGTGTTGGTGCAAGACAAACAGTGAAACAAAATAGCCCTGGAAATGACAGGTACATATGGGAACCTGGAATATGTAAAAGATAAGATTATAAAACAGTATGGAATTACTAAACTGTCCCATAGATAATGCTAGAAACATTGACCAGACAGAGAGGAAAAAAAAAAAATCCTATGTTTCAATCCATTATATCAAAAAATGAAGTTAAGTCAAAGACCTAAAGTAGGAAACAAATCATAAAATATTTGAGAATTATTTTATTTTATTTTATTTTTTTTTGAGACAGAGGCTCACTCTGTCATCCAGGCTGGAGTGCAAATGGCATGATCTTGGCTCACTGTAACCTCTGCTCCTGGGTTCAAGTGATTCTCCTGCCTCAGCCTCCCAAGTAGCTGGGATTACAGGCATGCGTCACCATGCCTGGCTAATTTTTTTGTATTTTTAGTAGAGATGGGGTTTCATCATGTTGGTCAGGCTGGTCTCGAACTCCTGACCTCAGGTGATCCACCCGCCTTGGCCTCCCAAAGTGCTGGGATTACAGGCATGAACCACCATGTCCAGCCCGAGAATTAAAAATAGAGCTATAGTCTTATGAAAGCAGGGTAGAAAAAGATTTCTTAAACAAAACACAAAAGTGCAAGCCATAAACTAAAAAACTGACAAATTTGATGGCATTAAAATTGTAAACTGTAACGTAAAGACCACATAGACAAGGTAAAAAGCTAAGTCAAAAACTTGGTGAAATATCTGTAGCACATATAACCAAATTAAATAATTAGTATTCAAAATATGTACCTAAATAAGTCTCTACAATCAACCCAAAAAAAGACAAACAACCAGATACACACACACACAAAAAAAATAGGCAAAGAAGATGAATTAGCAATTCTCAGAGGGGAAAAGCCAAATTGTCAATAAATATAAGATATTCAACCTCATTAATAATTAGGGAATTTACATACCTAGTTTGGTATAGAAGTATATGTATCTCTGACTATACCATATGTTGCTGAGAATATACAGAAACAGCATCTCTCATAAAATGCTAATGGGAGTGTAAACTGATTTAACTCATTTGGAAAACAGACTGTCAATACTTAGTAAAGAGGAAGAGACATATATCCTGCAAATCAACAAATACAAATAAAAAAGTTAGAGAAACTCGCACACAGATACATGAAAAAGAGAATAGATGAAGACTTACTGCAAAAAAGTAGAAACCAACTACCCTCAGTAGGGGAAATTAGTTGCATAAACTATGGCTTATAACAAAAATGGCCGAGTGTGGTGGCTCATGCCTGTAATCCCAGCACTCTGGAAGACCAAGGCGGGCAGATCACTAGAGACCAGGAGTTCGAGACCAGCCTGGGCAACATGGCAAAACTCCGTCTCTACAAAAAATAGCTGGGCATGGTAGCATACACCTGTAGTCCCAGCTGCTCAGGAGGCCTAGCCGGGAAGATCACTTGAACCCGGGAGGTCAAAGCTGCAGTGAGCTGAGATCAAGTCACCACACTCCAGCCTGTGTGACAGAGCAACACCATGTCTCAAAAAAAAAAAAAGGGGGGGCATTAGAAATTATAATACAAGCCATTGAAATGAATAAACCAAATCTACTTATATGGATAAATCTCAAAAACAATGTTAAAAGATAAAGCAAATTTGAAAAGGACAGTATGATACTGTTTCTATAGAATTTTATTTATTTATTAATTTATTTTTTGAGACAGGGTCTCACTCTGTGGCCTAGGCTGGAGTCCTGTGGTGGAATCTTGGCTCACTGCAGCCTTGACCTCCCAGGCTCAAGCAATCCTCTGACCTCAGTTTTCCGAGTAGCTGAGACTAAAGGCATACACCACCCACCGCGCCCAGCTAATTTTTATATATTTTTTTATAGAGACAAGATCTTGCTATGTTGCTTAGGCTGGTCTCAAACTCCTGGGCTCAAGCAATCCTTCTGCCTTGGCCTCCCAAAGTGCTGGGATTACAGGAGTGAGCCATCGTGACCATCTCTATAAAATTTTAAACAAAAATAGTAAAAATAAAATAAAATAATAAAAATTGTATACATTATTCATGTGTTTGTACTATAACTAATACAATATGCTTAGAAATGATACAAACTTTATTTTCAATTAATTGACAAAAACTGTACACGTTTTATATGATGTTTTGAAATACACATACATTGTGAAATGGCTTGATAGAACTAATTAACATATACGTATTACCTCACATATTTATCATCTTTTGAGGTGAGAACACTTAAAATCTACTCAGTGGTCTTTAAGAATACAATAAGTTGTTATTAACTACGGTCACCATGTTGAAAAACACATCTCTTGAACTTATTCCTTCCATTTAACTGAAATGTTGTATCCTTTGACCAACTCTCCTAAATTTCTCCCTTCTCTCCCCCGCGTCATGTAACTCCTATTCTACTCTCCACTTCTATGAGTTCGACTTTTTCAGAGACTGCACACATAAGTGAGATCATGCATTGTTAGCCTTTCTGTGCCTGGCTTATTTCCCTTAGCATAATGCCCCCCAGGTTCATCCATGTTGTCACAAATGATAGGATTTCCTTTTTTAAAAAGCAAGGCTGGATAGTATTCCATTGTGTATATATTGCATTCTCTTTATCCATTCATCTGTTGATGGACACAGGTTGATTCCATATCTGGGCTATTGTGAATAATGCTGCAATGAATATGGAAGTGCAGATATCTCTTGTATATACAGATTTCCTTTGGCTAATAGTGTGATTGCTGGATCATATAGTAGTTCTATTTTTTATTTTTTGAGGAACTTCCATGCTGTTTTCCATAACGGCTGTACTAATTTACATCCCACCAACAGTGTGCAAGGCTTCTCTTTTCTCCATATCCTCACCAAGATTTATCTTTCAACCAACTTTACAATAGTTAATAGAAAGGAATGGAGGAGAAATAGATAGGTGGGAAGCGGTAATTTGATTATATATTTGTAATCTTCTTTTGTTTTTAAAAGGTATTATATGTAGCCAGGCGTGATGGCGGGTGCCTGTAATCCCAGCTACTTGGGAGGCTGAGGCAGGAGAATCGCTTGAACCTGGGAAGTGGAGGTTGCAGTGAGCGGAGATGGCGCTACTGCACTCCAGCTTGGGCAAAAGAGCAAAACTCTATTTCAACAAAAAAAAAGGTATCATATGGTGCTTCTGTCAGCAGCATTTAGCAGGATTTATACTAAAACTGGGATGATAAGAAAAAGATAAATATACCCCTGAGAAAGTATGACACAAAGTTGAAATTATTGAAAAAATTAAAACCGTTTGGAGTAGATTCCCTGACCACATGTAATTTAGCTAAAAATTAAGAACAAAAAAAGTATCTACGAAATCCCCAACTACCTGTAAATTAAATAATATATTTCTAAGTAATTAAGGGTCAAAGAAGACATCAAAATGGAAATTAGAAAATGTTTTAACTGAATGAAAATGAATGAGAATAAAGACACAAGTTATCAAAACTTGTCCAATGTAGGTAAAGCGCAGTTAAAGAAAATTTAGAGGAGAAAAAATGGCTCTAAACAATGATTTAGGCCAGGTGCAGTGGCTCATGTCTATAATCCCAGCACTTTGAGAGGCCAAAGTGGGAGGAATTGCTTGAGGCCAGGAGTTAGAGATAAGTCCCAAGACCAGCCTGGACACCACAGTGAGACCCTGTCTCTACAAAATTATCCAGGTGCGGTGGTGCACACCTGTAGTCCCAGCTAGTCCAGAAGCTGAGGCAGGAGGATCACTTAAGCCCAGGAGGTTGAGGCTGTAGTGAGCGATGATCACTACATGATTACAGGTGGGAGCCACTGTGCCCAGCCAGAGTCTCTGTAATGTTCTTTTCTGTAGGTTTAAAATATTTCTGAATTTGAAAACTTGTAAAGAGCAAGCTACAGGATACAATGCATAAGATTCTTCTTTTTGGCAGGTGCGGTGGCTCACACCTATAATCCCAACATTCTGGGAGGCTGAGGTGGGCAGATGACTTGAGGTCAGGAGTTCAAGATCAGCCTGGCCAACATGGTGAAACCCCATCTCTACTAAAAACACAAAAATTAGCTGGGCATGGTGGGTGGGTGCCTGTAGTCCCAGCTACTAGGGAGGCTGAGGCAGGAGAATCACTTGAACCCAGGAGGTAGAAGCTGTGGTAAGCCGAGATTGCACCACTGCACTCCAGCCTGGGCTACAGAGGGAGACTGTCTCAAAAAAAAAAAAAAAGGGGGGGGGGGATTCTTCTTTTTACGTTTTATTTATTTGTTTGTTTGTTTATTTTAAGATAGGGTCCCACTCTCTCGCCCATACTGGAGTGTAGTGGCACAATCACAGCTCACTGCAGCCATGACCTCTTGTATACAAGTGACCCTCCCACTTCAGCCTCCCCAGTAGATGGGACCACAGGTGAATGCGAATCCACAGCCAGTTAAGTTTTGTATTTTTTATACAGACAGGATTTCATCACATTGCCCAGGTTGGTTGTGAACTGCTTGGGCTCAAGTGATCCTCCAGCCTCAGCCTCCCAAAGTCCTCAGATTATAGATGTGAGCTACCGCACCCAGTCCTTTTTGTGTTTATGCATAAACCATGTTTATAAGGATATAACAGAAACTCCTAATGATGGTTGTCACTGGAACTAGAAACACAGGGTCAGAGATAGACTTATTTTCATGCTAAAACCTTTTATTTTTATTTTATTTATTCGTTTATTTATTTATTTATTGTTGTTGTTGTTGAGATGGAGTCTCGCTCTGTCGCCCAGGCTGGAGTGCAGTGGCTGGATCTCAGCTCACTGCAAGCTCCGCCTCCCGGGTTTACGCCATTCTCCTGCCTCAGCCTCCCGAGTAGCTGGGACTACAGGCGCCCACCACCTCGTCCGGCTAGTTTTTTTGTATTTTTTTAGTAGAGACAGGGTTTCACTGTGTTAGCCAGGATGGTCTCGATCTCCTGACCTCGTGATCCGCCCGTCTCGGCCTCCCAAAGTGCTGGGATTACAGGCTTGAGCCACCGTGCCCCCACTATTATTTATTTATTTATTTATTTATTTATTTATTTATTTTTGAGACAGCGTCTCATTCTGTTCCCCAGCCTGGAGTGTAGTAGCACAATCATGGCTAGCTGCAGCTTTGACTTCCTAGCTCAAGCCATTCTCCCACCTCAGACTCCCAAGTAGCTGGGACTACAGGCATATGCCACCATGCCCAGCTAATTTTTTTATTTTTTGTATAGACAGTGTCTCACTGTGTTGCCCAGGCTGGTCTCGAACTTCTGGGCTCAGGCAGTCCTCCCACCTTTCCCTCCCAAAGTGCTGGGATTACAGGCATGAGTCACAGTGCTTAACCTAAAACTTTTCAAACTGATTTAACTTTTGTTTTACTATGTGCATTAATTCAATTTTTAATCTTAAAAAATCAGTTAACAATAAATGACAAAATGTAAGATTTTATTTGGATTTGCCTTCTCTGCTCTGCAGCCCAGAGCCAGCCTCCCACGCTCCTACCTCCTGTACTCTCCCACCTCACCCTCACTTGCAGAACCCAACCCAAGGTGTCCAGAAGCCACAGACCAAGGCTGAAGACAAGGGCAGCCGATCAGAGAGGGCAGCAAGGAGGGGAGGAGTGCTGTAAGAGGTATTAGTTAGGAATGAGAAAACGAAGGCCCAAGTTAAAGGCTGATGTATAAGCCTAAAAAAAAAAAACCTACAGAAAATGGATTATGGAACAAGGCATGATGGCAAAAGGGGTAAGAAAACACCTACTTCCTTTGGATGGAGTATAATTGACACAGCAGTGTTCTGGAGGGCAATTTGTAAGGATAAGAAAGTAACTAGCATTTTCTATACATTTTAAATTACTCTAAATTGAAATATTGTGATATCAAAATATTAATGAAGTCTCATTTTAGGTGCAAATGTTAAAATAATGTAAATCACACAACTTAAAATTGTTTCAAGAGTAGCATAATTATAAAGTTGGCATCATTATTAAGGTCAAATGTGTTGCAAATGGCATTTGTGCTGCATCCCGTGGCAGTGCCACATGAGCCAGTTCACAGAAAGACCATCCTTGTTTCACGTTAACCTTGAATTTTGCAAGATTTTCAAGAATGCGCTCTTCAAATAAAATCTATCAAAATTTATAAGGTATATCTCTTTGGATATAGCAATTCCACCTGTAGGAATCCATGTTACTGACATTCTCATGTAAGTGTGCAGATAGAGATGTCCCAGCATGTACCTAAAGGCCTCAGTGAGAAGAGCAAAACCTGGAAACCATCTGAAAATGCCCATCAATTGAGGACTGTGTATTTGTACCCACAGAATACCATACATCCTTGCAAAAGAACAGGGGACTTTACGTACACTAACAGAAAAATAATCACAGTATATGAAGAGCAAAAAACAAGTTAAAAATCTAAAGACGAAATTGATTTGTGTTTTTTTGTTTTTTTTTTTTTTTGAGATGGAGTCTCGCTCTGTTGCCAGGCTGGAGTGCAGTGGCATGACCTCGGCTGACTGCAACCTCCACCTCCTGGGTTCAAGCAATTCTCCTGCCTCAGCCTCCTGAGTAGCTGGGACTATAGGAGCCTGCCACCACGCCCAGCTGATTTTTGTATTTTTAGTAGAGACAGGCTTTCACCATGTTGGCCAGGATGGTCTCCATCTCTTGACCTTGTGATCTGCTCACCTCAGCCTCCCAAAGTGCTGGGATTACAGGCGTGAGCCACCGTGCCCGGCCTGATTTAATTTTTATAAACATATACGCGATTCAAACAGAACGAATTCAAATACAAATGAAACTATTTGGAATGGTTGTCTCTGGGGAATGGAGCTTGGAGGAGATAAATAATTTTCACTTTTTAAATATTAAAAACTCCGACGGCTAGAATTTTTTGAGTACTTATTATGTGCCAGGCAAATTCTAAGCACTTCATTCAATTAGTCCTCATGAGGTTCCTGTGAGATAGATGCCATTATTATTCCCATTATCAGCAGTTGAGGGAAATAAGACCTAGGAAGATTAAATATTTGGTGAAGGTCACATACCTAGTGGGTTTAGGGCCAGGATTTGAATGGAAGTGGTCTGTATCAAGCACCACTCTTATTCACATGCTAACAGTTCTCTATACTTGGTAGTGTTAAGAATAATGTTTAAAATAATAAACATGACAGTTTTGACTCTTAAAAATGCAAACCTGGGCCAGGCTGGGTGGCTCATACCTGTAATCCCAGCACTTTGGGATGCCAAGGCAGGGAGGATTGCTTGAGCTCAGGAATTTGAGACCAGCCTGGGCAACACAGCAAGACCTCATCTCTACTAAAAAATAAAAAAAAAATTTAAATTGGCTGGGCATGGTGGTGTGCACCTGCAGTCCCAGCTACTCAGGAGGCTGAGGTGGGAGGATTGTTTTTTGTTTTTTGCTTTTTTATTTTTTTTGAGACAGAGTTTCGCTCTTGTTGCCCAGGCTGGAATGCAATGACATGATCTTGGCTCACTGGAACCTCTGCCTCCAGGGTTCAAGTGATTCTCCTGCCTCAGCCTCCTGAGTAGCTGGGATTACAGGCGTGTGCCACCACACCCGGCTAATTTTGTATTTTTAGTAGAGATGGGGTTTCTCCATGTTGGTCAGGCTGGTCTTGAACTCCCGGCCACAGGTGATCCACCCACCTCAGCTTCCCAAAGTGCTGGGATTACAGGCGTGAGCCACCACACCCGGTGCGAGGATTGTTTGAGCCCAGGAGATAGAGGCAGCAGTGAGCTGTGATTGCGCTACTGCACTCCGGCCTGGGTAACAGAGTGAGATCCTGTCTCAAAAATAAATAAAATAAAAATGCAAATCTGGAAAAAAAAATTCAACAACGTTTTAATTTTGCAATTTAGTAACATAAATCACAGTGGTAGACAGAATAAAGCCCATCCCCAAAGATGTCTATGTCCTAATCTCCAGACCCTATGAATATGGGACCTCACATGGCAAAAGTAACTGTGCAGATGTGATTAAATTAAGAATCCTTTTTTGTTTTTTTTGAGACAAGCTCTTGCTCTGTCTCGGGTCACTATAACTTCTGCCTCCCAGGTTCAAGCGATTCTCCTGCCTCAGCCTCCCAAGTAGCCAGGATTATAGGTGCCCACCACCATGCCTGGCTAAATTTTGTATTTTTAGTAGAGATGAAGTTTCACCATGCTGGCAGGCTGGTCTCAAACTCCTAACCTCAAGTGATCCACCTGCCGCAGACTCCCAAAGTGCTAGGATTATCGGTGTGAGCCACCGTGCCCGGCCAAATTAAGGATCTTGAGATGGGAGACAATCCTGGATTATCTGGAGAGTCTAATGTCATTACAAAGTTCCTTATAGGGGAAAGACAAAGGCAGGAGAGTCAGAGTCAGGGAAGGAGACATGACCACGGAGGCAAGGTCAGAGTGATGCCTCGTGAGAAAGACAAGACCCACCATTGTTGGCTTTGCAGATAGAGGAAGGAGGCTGGGCACAGTGGCCCACGCGTGTAATTCCAGCACTATGGGAGGCCAAGGCAGGCAGATCGCTTGAGCTCAGGAGTTTGAGAGCAGCCTAGACAACAGGGAGAAACCCCATCTCTACAAAAAATACAAAAAAATTATTGTGGTGGCACATGCCTGTAAGTCCTGACTACTTGGGAGGCTAAGGTGGGAAGATCACTTGAGCCTGGGAGGTGGGAACTGCAGTGAGCCAGGACGGCCCCACTGCACTCCAGCCTAGGTGACAGAGTGAGGCTAGGTCTCTCAAAAAAGAAAAAAAGAAAAAAAAAATGTGTGATCCCTCACCCCATCACTTCTCTTGCTCCTGCTGTGGGTAAGACACCTGCTCCCCCTTTGCCTTCCACCATGACTGGAAGCTTCCTGAGGCCTCCCCAAAAACAAGCTGCTGTGCTTTCTGCACAGCCTGCAAAACCATGAGCCAATTAAACCTCCTTGCTTTATAAATTATCCATTCTCAGGTATTTCCCTATAGCAATGTGAGAACAGACTAATACAACAGCAAACCATAAGGACATGCTGGGAAAATTTTTTCTTTTTTTTTTCTTTTCTTTTTTTTTGAGACAGGGTCTCATTCTGTCACCCAGGTTGGAGTGTAGTAGCACAATCACAGTGCACTACAGCCTCAACCTCCCAGGCTCAGGTGATCCTTCCACCTCAGCCTCCTGAGTAACTGGGCAGGCAGGCACCACCACACCCAGCCAACTTTTGTATTTTTTGTAGAGACAGGGTTTTGCCATGTTTGCCAGGCTGGTCTCGAACTCCTGGCTTCAAGTGATCCGCTTAAGCCTGGGAGGTGAAAGTTGCAGTGAGCGTGATCGTGCTACTGCATTCCAGCTTAGGCGACAGGGTGAGACCCTGTCTCAAAAAAACAAAAACAAAAACAAAAACAAAAAACAACAACTGTTCATGAATCAGGTTATTTTGTCTTTCAGAGACGGCGGGGGCGGGGGTGGTCTCACTGTGTTGCCCAGTCTGGTCTCAAACTTCTGGCCTCTAGTGATCCTCTCACTTCAGCCTCCCAAGTAGTTGGGATTACAGGCGTGAGCCACTGCGCCTGACTTTGTATCAGGCCATTGAATGCTCACCATGGCCACATGGAGTAACCATTATCTCCAGTTAAGTATGAGGAAACTGACTCACAGAGTGGGGAGCAATCAGCTGTGGTCACACAGCAGGCTGGTGGCAGGACGGAGATTTCAACCCCAGCTTACTGAGCCCCCGTCTGTGCTACCATGAACCCTCCTCCTTCCTCTAGAGACACAGGACTTCCTGAAGGATCCTCTAATAAGTGGGTATAGAGAGACTAACAGCAGCATGGTTTGGAGTTTTCCCCTCAGAGATATAGGAGCCTTTGAACTTGCCGGGCTGATTTAATTTGGTATCACAGTGCTGCTGCTGGCAGGAAACCACCTGGCAGCCCTGAGACTGCAGCTCTGTAAACTACCATTTAAAAAGCCTGGTTGGTACATGCCTTGGCTGAATCCCTCAACTCTCCTGCTGTCCAGCAGGAACAGAGCCAGCAGGGAGGCAGGCCTGCTGTCAGACTCATAAAATCTTTGCTATATTGCCTTTTCTCTTCCAATATCAGAACCCCTCAAGTAGTTATCCTGAAGTGAACCCCCTCCCCCAGTATCTTAACAGGAGCTTGACCCCTCCCCCCAATATCTTATCAAGGGCAGGGCTTGGAAGATGCCTGGAACAGGCAAGAGACTGGTGAGGTCTGCAGGTAAGCCAGCACTCAGAGGGCAGTGGCAGGCTTTTGACTCCAATCTCTGGCCCAAATCCCCATCTCCAGGTTTTTGTGGAAGACAATCAGAAAATCACATGGTCTCAAGGAACAATGCAGCATTCACTAGACATAGAGCTCTGCGGAAGGTCCTACAGTGGTTAGAAAAAAAATGGAGGCAGGGCACCGTGGCTCACGCCTATAAACCCCGGCGCTTTGGGAGGCCGAGACAGCCAGATCACTTGAGGCCAGGAGTTCGAGACCAGTCTGGCCAACATGGTGAAACCTCATCTCTACCAAAAATACAAAAACTAGCCAGGTGTGGTGGTGTGCGCCTGTAGTTCCAGCTATTCAGGGGCAGGAAGCGGGGGCGCTGAGGCATGAGAACTGCTTGAACTTGGGAGGTGGTGGTTGCAGTGAGCTGAGATCGTGCCACTGCACTCCAGCCTGGGCAACAGAGAAAGACTCTGTCTCAAAAAAAAAAAACAACCAAAAAACAAAAAACAGATCTTAACTTGAAAATGAAAATGAAATGTGTTTTATGGAAGTTTACTCTATAGTGATCTGCATAGAAACATGTCTGGTCCACAATTAAAGAAGTTAGGCATGCCCAGACTGATTGAAATTCAATCAAAAGTAAATAGCCTTCCGCCAATATGATTGTTCTTTTCTTTTTCTTCTAATCTCAGTCACATTTTCTTCTCTGTTTCTTTGACAACATGGTTGTTCTTAAGCCAACAATGAATTTTATAAATATTTGCCATAAAGGAGTTAATGATATTGCACACAGACAGTAAGCCAGTGAACCACTCAATCCAGCAGACTTTTTTTTTTTAACTTCGCCTCCCAGGTTCAAGTGATTCTCCTGCCTCAGCTTCCCAAGTAGCTGGGATCACAGGCTTGCATAACCACACCCGGCTAATTTTTGTACTTTTAGTAGAGACAAGGTTTCACCATGTTGGCCAAGCTGGTCTCGAACACCTGACCTCAGGTGATCCCCCTGCTTCCACCTCCCAAAGTGCTGGGATTATAGCTATGAGCCACCACACCCAGCCCAACTTTTGACTATTTAAGAAAGCAAAACAAAACCTTGCTTCTCTAAACAAAACAAAAAACAACAACAAACTATCACATATATACATATATATATACACACACACACACACACATATAAAAAACAAAACTATCACATACATATATATACACACACTCTATATATATTTATATAGGGTCTTGCCATGTTGCCCAGGCTGGTCTTGAACTCCTGGGCTCAAGAAATCCTCCCACTTCAGCCTCCCAAAGTACTAGAATGACAAGTGTGAACCACCACACCTGGCTTATCACATACTATTATTGTTAAATAATGGAATTTTTTTTTTTTTTGAGACAGAGTCTCACTCTGTTGCCCAGGCTGGAATGCAGTGGCACGATCCCTGCTCACTTCAACCTCTACCTCCCAGGTTCAAGCGATCCTCAGCCTCCTGAGCAGCAGGGATTACAGGCGCGGCTGTATTTTTGTATTTTTAGTAGAGATGGGGTTTCACCATGTTGGCCAGGCTGGTCTCAAACTCCTGACCTCAGGTGATCCACCCACCTTGGCCTCCCAAAGTGCTGGGATTACAGGCATGAGCCACTGTGCTCAGCCTAAATAATGCAATTTTTTAAAGAGTGTTGGTTATCAAAGATCCACTCAGAGTTTGCCTTCTAAATGAGATTAATATGCTTGATTTTTTTGAGTTTCAATGCTTAGTCCTGGCAATGTCAGTATTTAGCTGTAAGATCCTCCTTTCTGAATCTCATGGCAATAATATTTATTTCACAAGGATATTATAACAAAATGAGCGAAAGTACTTGATATTAATATAAATAACATTGTTAACCATAACTAGTAAGAATCTCTAAGGTGTCTTCTAGTTTTAAAATATTACTATTATTATTATTAATTTTTTTTGAGATGGAGTTTCGCTCTTGTTGCCCAGGCTGGAGTGCAATGGCGTGATCTTGGCTCACTGCAACCTCTGCCTCCCAGGTTCAAGCAATTCTCCTGCCTCAGCCTCCTGAGTAGCTAGGATTACAGACACCCACCACCACGCATAGCTAATTTTTTATATTTTTAGTAGAGACAGAGTTTCACCATCTTGACCAGGCTGGTCTTGAACTCCTGACTTCAGGTGATCCGCCCACCTTGGCCTTCTGAAGTGCTGGGATTATAGGCATGAGCCAACGTGCCCAGCTATTATTATTATTTTTGAGACATTCTTGTTCTGTTGCCCAGGCTGGAGTGCAGTGGCATGATCAGGGCTCACTGGAGCCTCAACCACCTGGGTTCAAGCAATCCTCCCACCTCAGCCTCCTGATTAGCTGGGACTACAGGCACGTGTCACCACACCTAGCTAATTAAATTTTTTTTTATATGTGTGTGTGTGTGGAGACCAGGTCTCACTCTGTTGCCAAGGCTGGTCTTGAACTCCTGGGCTCAAGTAATCCTTCCCAAGGCATGAACACTGCACCTGGCAAATTTTTATTTTTAAGGAGTAATTATTAAAGAGTTTAGTTGAAGAGAGTCCCTTGAGAGACACATTCTAAAGTAGATGAAGATTAAACAACATAACAATTGGGATTTGCTTCACAATAGTCCAGTGGGAACAGTGGGTTTCATCTACAGGTTTGGGTCACATTTTGAGTATTGCTGAAGTTGGGTTATGAGTACATGGGAGTTAGTTAAAAACCATTCTGGCCAGGCATAGTAGCTCACACCTGTAATCCCAGCACTTTGGGAGGCCGGGGCAGATGGATCACCTGAGGTCAGGAGTTCGAGGCCAGCCTGGCCAACATGACGAAACCCCATCTCTACTAAAAATACAAAATTAGCCAGGTGTGGTGGCAAATGCCTATAATCCCAGCTACTCGGGAGGCTGAGGCAGGAGAATCACTTGAACCTGGGAGGCAGAGGTTGCAGTGAACCGAAATCATGACACCGCACTCCAGCCTGGGCAACAAGAGCAAAACTCCGTTCCCCCCTCAAAAAAAATTCTGTCTGCTTTTTATGTTTGAATTTTTCATATTGAGAAGTGTTAAAATAATTAATTGGGAAGCAATCGGGCTTAGATGTCGCCAGTGTCCTGAGTTCTTGTGTAAGCAAACTGAAACCCAACTCAGAACAGATGGTTGGGCCAGGTGCAGTGGCTCATGCCTGTAATCCAGCACTTTGGGAGGCTGAGGTGGGAGGATCACTAGAGGCCAGGAGTTCAAGAACAGCCTGAGCAACATAGTGAGACCCCCGGCTCTACAAAAAAAAAAATTTTTAATTAAAAAAATGTTTTTAAAATATGGATGGTTGTAGCATAGGAAAAGGAAATTTCTGCTTACCCAATCAGAAACCGCCAACTAACCTCTAACTAGAGACTTTACCAGTCAGAAACTGCCAACTAACCTCTAACCAGGGAATTTCCACTCTAAGCAATCAAATATTTTGTTTTCCTGCAGAAAACACCATATAAAAGTTTTCCCCTTAAGCGCTTCCCAGTGACGCCCAAACCACTCGGTTGTTTACCACTGCCCAATTCATAATATTAAAGCATAAAACTATATTTACTTGATTTTAACTTCATTAATGGAGTCCACATGTTAACCAAGGATTTTTTTTTTTTTTTTAAAGACAGAGTTTCGCTCTTGTTGCCGAGGCTGGAGTGCAATGGTGTGATCTCAGCTCACTGCAACCTCTGCCTCCTGGGTTCAAGCAATTCTCCTGCCTCAGCCTCCCGAGTAGCTAGGATAAGAGGTGTGTGCACCATGCCTGGCTAATTTTTGTAGTTTTAGTAAAGACAAGGTTTCGCCGGGCGCGGTGGCTCAAGCCTGTAATCCCAGCACTTTGGGAGGCCGAGACGGGCGGATCACGAGGTCAGGAGATCGAGACCATCCTGGTTAATATGGTGAAACCCCGTCTCTACTAAGAAGTACAAAAAACTAGCCAGGCAAGGTGGCGGGCGCCTGTAGTCCCAGCTACTTGGGAGGCTGAGGCAGGAGAATGGCGTGAACCCGGGAGGTGGAGCTTGCAGTGAGCTGAGATCTGGCCACTGCACTCCAGCCTGGGCGACAGAGCGAAACTCCGTCTCAAAAAAAAAAAAAAAAAAAAAAAAGACAAGGTTTCACCCTCTTGGCCAGGATGGTCTTGAACTCCTGACCTCGTGATCTACCTGCCTCGGCCTCCCAAAGTGTTAGAATTACAGGCGTGAGCCACCACCGTGCCCGGCCAAACCTAGGATCTTAAACGCTAAGATTTTTTCCAAGAGAAAAAAATAACAGTTTTCTGGTTTTTAAGAATCTAACATTGTATATCTAAGTACATAATTGCATATCAATATTTCAAGTGATAATATATTTGAAACTTCTTTGACAAAATCTACCACTAATTAATGAGAACTTAACAGCGGTACATAATATGTTCCCTTCCTTACTCTGAAGATGTAAATTCTCTAGGAAGTCTTCATGGATTTCTTTTGCTTCTCCAGGTTTTGTTGATCGATACTCACTCCTTAGAGAGATCTTCCACCATCTAAAGATTACCTATAATTAAATACAAGGTGATATGAATTAAAATAGATTTCAATACTAACAGTTACATTAAGTTTGGGGTTTTGAAAATTCACATAAGGCTATGTGTCCAACATTCACTATAACTTTGCAGTCTGGCATCATATCAAATTAGAAGTAAGCTCTGGGCATCAAAAAACATTTTCCTTAGAGATTAAAATCACAAAACCATAGTGCTGGAAGGAATCTTTAAAATCGATCAGGTCGGGCTGGGCACGGTGGCTCACGCCTGTAATCCCAGCACTTTGGGAGGCCGAGGGAGGAGGATCACGAGGTCAGGAGATCGAGACCATCCTGGCTAACATGGTGAAACCCCGTCTCTACTAAAAATACAAAAAAATTAGCTGGGCGTGGTGGCGGGCACCTGTAGTCCCAGCTACTTGGGAAGCTGTGGCAGGAGAATGGCGTGAATCCAGGAGGTAGAGTTTGCAGTGAGCCAAGATTGTGCCACTGCACTCCAGCTTGCGTGACAGAGTGAGATTCTGTCTTCAAAAAAAAGAAAAAAAAAAAATCGATCAGGTTGGCTGGGCACAGTGGCTCACACCTGTAATCCCAGAACTTTGGGAGGCTGAGGTGGGTGGATCACTTGCGCTACTTGGGAGGCTGAGGCAGGAGAATTACTTGAACCCTGGAGGCAGAGGTTGCAGTGAGCCAAGATTGCGCCACTGCACTCCAGCCTGGGTAACAAGAGCCAAACTCCATCCCCTGCCCATCCTTCCCGCCAAAAATAAAATAAAAATAAAATAAAATAAAATAAAATAAAATAAAATAAAATAAAATAAAAAAGATTAGGTCAAAGGCTGGGCATAGTGGCTGACATCTGTAATCCCAATACTTTGGGAGGTTGAGGTGGGAGAATTGCTTGAGTCCGGGAGTTCTAGATCAGCCTGGGCAACATAATGAGACTCCGTCTCTACAAAAAAATTTTAAAATGAGCTGGGCATTGTGGTGTGCTCTGTAGTCCCCACTACTTGTGAGGCTGAGGATCCCCTGAGCCAGGGAGGTTGAGGCTGCAGAGAGCTGAGATCGCACCATTGTACTCCAGCCAGTGTGACAGAGTGAGACCCTGTCTCAAAAACAAACAAACAAACAAACAAAAATTCCATCAGGTCAATTGATATTAAAATCACCCAGAGCCAAATGGTTATCTGTTTCTGGAAGATGTCTGAGAATAAACGTTCCATAATTTGGGGAGCTAATTCCAAAGAAATTGCTCAGTTCTCCTCCTTCCTTCCCCGTCTACAGGGCAGACAAGATGAGTGGATAATTTTCCCACAGAAAGCAAAGTTACATGGACAGAGATGAGGAAAGCATCAGTACGCTTAGTTTGATGCATGAAAAAGTGTCATTACACAGGACACTTCTTGGTAATGGATCTGCTGATAGCGCATTTGTCTTCTCTGAGAATTTTGGTTAATCTGAAGCAAACTTCATTTCCATGGTTATGGACTGCACTTAAAGGCTGTGTTGATTTCATGGCAGTGTCAACTAATAGGCCTGATGAGAAGCCTCTTGAAACATATCTTATGTTTTTAAACCTGTAATGGAGCTGGGTAGGTAATTAAGATGACAAAACTTCCACCAATTTGAGAAACAGACCAAATTATGTCCACATTTGGATGAAGGCTAGGAGGAGAAAGATGGGAAATACAGTCACATGGGGGGCTACAGCTTCAACATTAGAATTTGGCAGGAACACAATTCAGTTCACAACAGAGGGGTATCAAGCACTGCAGTAGAAATGGCATGCATTTTACAGCAACACAGGCCTGGACAATCTCTCTGCACTGCAATATTCCTTTCCATTAAACATTATTTAATATTAATAGGCAAGGGGCCTTGTTATAATGACAGTCGGTGATCCTTCCAGCCAGATCAAGCAACAAAATCCTTGGTTGAGTGGGGGATTCCAGAACAAATGGAGATCGAGCCCAGGGCACCGCTCCAGAAATGTTACATTGCTGGGCTTGCTTCTTAACTTGTTCATAAAAAGGCAGAGAGATGCCTGTTCAATCTGTTGGCCTCATATCTTGCATACCATTCATTTCATCAAGGAAAAATTATTTCGACATTGCTTATACTAACTAATGAACCCTCTGGTACTGATTTAGAAGGCAGCATTTGCAGTGCTTGTCACAGTGGCCACTGGAGGACACTCCATGGCACACATTCAAGTTAAGTTGCACACACAGATAAGCTTCCCACTGGCCCCTCTGAGGTATTTAAAGTAAATTGCTGAGAATATAACACTTGCTTAAGGAAACACGGCTAGCTAGGACCAGAATCCAAGTCTCCTCACTGCTAACTCATAAACACAAGCGTTCCTTTGGAGGCCTGACGCTTTTTTTTATGTGCAACCTTCACACTACAACTCATCAGACTACAGAGCAGTACACAGAAAACTAATGTTCACAATCACAACTTAGCTGCAAGATTCGATTATGTTCCATGTATTGCACTTATTAAAACAGAATTAATAGTTATTTTCTTCTTCCTTTTTTTTAAAAAACAGGGTCTTGTTCTGTCACCCAGGCTGGAGTGTAGTGGTATGACCCCAGCTCACTGCAGCCTCGACTTCCCGGACTCACGTGATCCTCTCAACTCAGCCTCCTGAGTAGCTGGGACCACAGGCGCATGCCACCACCCCAAGCTAATTTTTGTATTTTTTGGGTAGTGATGGGGTTTCACCATGTTGCCCGGGCTGGTCTCAAACTCCGGGGCTCAAGTGATCTGCCCACCTCAGCCTCCCAATGTGCTGGGATTATAGCCATGAGCCACTGTGCCCAGCCTAATAGATACATGTAAAGTTTTAAAGACTTTGTTTTTGTTTGTTTTTTGAGATGGAGTCTTGCTCTGTCCCTAGGCTGGAGTGCAGTAGCGTGATCTTGGCTTACTGTACCCTCACTTGTGCTTAGAGTATAGGCCTCATCAGTAGCTCTAGGAGGCAAGCCCTGATTGGTCTAAGTCATTTCTGGGTAGATTTTTTCTCCCCTGCCAGCAACTGATATGGGCATAGGCACGTGATAAAGTTTTAGCCAATGAGATACCAGAGGTCAGCCGGGCGCGGTGGCTCAAGCCTGTAATCCTAGCACTTTGGGAGGCCGAGACGGGTGGATCACGAGGTCAGGAGATCGAGACCATCCTGGCTAACACAGTGAAACCTCGTCTCTACTAAAAAATACAAAAAAACTAGCTGGGCGAGGTGGCGGGCGCCTGTAGTCCCAGCTACTCGGGAGGCTGAGGCAGGAGAATGGCGTAAACCCGGAAGGCGGAGCTTGCAGTGAGCTGAGATCCGGCCACTGCACTCCAGCCTGGGCGACAGGGC
>NC_037680.1:106605193-106625346 GCF_003255815.1 Theropithecus gelada | reverse complement strand
AAAAAAAAAAAAAAAAAAAAAAGAGATACCAGAGGTCTGCTGGGACTCTGAGAAAGATTTTATCACTTGTTTTTTTTTTCTTTTTTTTTTTGAGATGGAGTCTTGCTCCTGTCACTCAGGCTGGAGTTCAGTGGTGTGATCTCTGCTCACTGCAACCTCCACCTCCCAGACTCAAGCAATTCTCCTGCCTCAGCCTCCCAAGTAGCTGGGATCACAGGTGCACACCACCATGCCCAGCTAATTTTTTATATTTTTAGTAGAGACGGGGTTTTACCATGTTGGCCAGGCTGATCTCAAACTCCTGATCTCAGGTGATCTGCCCACCTCGGCCTACCAAAGTGCTGAGATTACAGGCGAGAGCCACCTCACCCGGCCATGATTTTATCACTTGTAAAAAGAGACACAATAAAACACAGCCCCTTTTGGGGCACTGACAATTTTTGTGTGTTGATGCAATTGCTGGAATTGCTGCAGCCATTTTGGACTATGAGGGGAGCCCGGAAATTAAGACAATGGTTTTACATCACTTATTTCAGAGTTACTGAAAGAGCTCTTTAATTCATTAGGCATGTATTTTAGAACATTATTGTTAGTAATTATACTAATTCATTCATTTCCCTAGTAACATTATATTAATTCTAATATGACAAATCTATATTACCTGTGAATATATCTAAAAAAGGAAAATATAAGTGGAACAAACAGATGAAAGTTCTCCTAAAAGTTATCTATCTTCAGGATATGAGTGTTCTGAATCATGTCCTAAATGAGTGTCTGCAGTGTTTCACACAGAATATTGTCTTCTGTGACATCAAGAGCATTGGTGATAACAGTAATGAGGTGCTGGGCTCTTAAGCTGGCACTGCAATTGCATAGAGCTGGCTTCCTTTTGATTTCAACTCTGGGAATGCTGTAAACATGTGTCAGGCTCCCGCTATGCCCTCCCCTAACTATTTACAGCCTAGGTTAAAAGTGTACTCTTCTTTAGCTTCTGGATTTTCTTCCAAACTGCTGCTTTGATGCTCAGGTTTCTGAGTTGTTTCCAGTTTCTGCCTATTACAATATATATAAAATATATATATATTTTAAATAGAGACAGCATCTCACTATGTTGCCCAGGCTAGTCTTGAGCTCCTGGGCTCAAACAATCCTCCCACCTCAGCCTTCCAAAGTGTTGATATTACAGGTGTGAGCCACTGTGCCTGGCCCCAAATAAAGTTTTTATAAACACTTGTGTGTAGGTTTTTGTATGAATATAAGTCTGCATTTCTCTGGGATAAATGCCCAGGACTGCAATTGCTGGGCCATATGGTAGCTGAATATTTAGTTTTTTTTTGCCACTGTCAAAATGTTGGCACTTAAAATGGTAATGGGCATTTTACATTCCTATCAACAATGTATGAATGATCCAGCTTCTCTGCGTCCTCATCAGCATTTGGTAGTGTCACCTTTTTATTTTAGCCATTCTGATAGGTGAGTAGTGCTGTCTCATTGTGGTTTTAATTGTTGAACATCTTTGCATGCATTTATCTGCCATTCATATATCCTCTTTGGTGAAATATCTCTTAATGTCTTTTGTCCATTTTCTACCAAGATTGTTTGTTTATATATTGTAAATACTAATCCTCTGTGAGATATGTGGTTTACAAATATTTTCTCCTATTCTGTTCCATCTCTTAGCAGGGTCTTCACAGAGCAAAAGTTTTTAATTTTGACAAAGTCCAATTTATCTATTTTATTTTATTTTATTTTTTATTTTTTTGAGTCTCACTCTGTTTCCCAGGCTGGAGTGTGGTGGCGTGATCTTGGCTCACTGCAACCTCCGACTCCTGGGTTCAAGTCATTCTCCTGCCTCAGCCTCCGGAGTAGCTGGGACTACAGGCATGTGCCACCACGCCCGGCTAAGTTTTTGTATTTTTAGTAGAGACGGGGTTTCACCGTGTTAGCCAGGATGGTCTTGATCTCCTGGCCTTGTGATCCACCTGCCTCAGCCTCCCAAAGTGCTGGGATTACAGGCGTGAGCCACAGTGCTTGGACTGAAATTTTTTTTTTTTTAAATTTGTGAGTTTGGTGGCCTCTAGCTGTAGTTCCAGCTACTAGGGAGGCTGAGATGGGGAGGATTGCTTGAGCCTGGGAAGTCAAGGTTACAGTGAGCTGTTGATCGTGCCACTGCACTCCAGCCTGGGCAACAGAGTGTGACCCTGTCTCAAAAAAAGAAAAAAAAAAACTTTGTTTGATCTTGGTAGAATTCTAATCATGCATCTTTAGATTTTGGTAATGCTTGAGAAAATTAAATATATTCAATTCGTGATTATAGACTGAAATGCTTTACAGAATTTGCTCAAGTTTGTAAGGGGTATATAAATTTAAGATAATTTGGGCCTGGTGTGGTGGCTCATGCCTTTAAGAGGCCAAGGTGGCTGGATCCCACTTGAGGTCTAGAGTTCGAGACCGGCCTGGCCAACATGGTGAAATCACATCTCTACTAAAAATACAAAAATTAGTCAGATGTTGTGGTGGTGCATGCCTGTAATCCCAGCTACTCGGGAGGCTGAGGCATAAGAATCACTTGAACCTGGGAGTCAGAGGTTGCAGTCAGTGGAGATTGCACCACAGCACTCCAGCTTGGGCAACAGAGTGAGACTCCATCTGAAAAAAAAAAAAAAAAAAAAAAAATAGAATTTGGCCAGGCATGGTGGTTCATGCTTGTAATCCCAGCACTTTGGGAGTCTGTGGTGGGTAGACTGCTTGAGATCAGGCGTTTGAGACCAGCCTGGGCAACATGGCAAAATCCCAGCTCCATAAAAAATACAAAAATTAGCCAGGCATGGTAGCACATGCCTGTAGTCCCAGCTTGTAGTGGGGCTGAGGCAAGGGGATTGCTTGAACCCTGAAGGTCAAGGCAGCAGTGAGTGGTGTTCCTGCCACAGCACTCCAGCCTGGGTGACAAAGCAAGACCCTGTCTCAACAAAACAAAACGAAACAAAAATTTAAGAGAATTAAATTTACTAGATGTATAAGTTTTATGTCTTTAGTTTATATGTTTAAGACAATTTAAGTTTGTAAACAGTGCATAAATGTTTGAGATTTTAATTTGTCAAATGTATAAACATTAATTAAAGTAATAAAAATGAGTATTTTAAGTTTTAACACAAAATTATTTTATTTATAATTGAACTTACTAGGTTTTTTTTTTTTTTTGAGACAGAGTCTCGCTCTGTCGCCGAGGCTGGAGTGAATGGCGCCATCTTGGCTCACTGCAAGCTCCGCCTCCCGGATTCCTGCCATTCTCCTGCCTCAGCCCCCTGAGTAGCTGGGGCTACAGGCGCCGCCACCATGCCCGGGTAATTTTTTTTTTTTTGTATTTTTAGTAGAGACGGGGTTTCACCATGTTAGCCAGGATGGTCTCGATTTCCCGACCTCGTGATCCGCCCGCCTCGGCCTCCCAAAGTGCTGGGATTACAGGCGTGAGCCACCGCGCCCGGCCTATAATTGAACTTACTAGGTTTCTAAGTTGTGTGTTGAAAGTTTAAGGGAAAATATGTTTTTAATTCATAACTTTAATTGAATATTACAATATTTAATACTAATTAAATATTAAAAATAATTATAAAATAGAACTCAAATCAGATTAAAAATATTGATTTAGGAATAAATGATTTAGGAACCACTGGGTGGCAATTTGAAAAAGGAAAATTCATTCATGCCTCACACCAGGAAAAAGTGCAAGTAAATCAAAGATCAGCATATAGGCGAGGTGCAGTGGCTCAGCCTGTAACCCCAACACTTTGGGAGGCTGAGGTGGGAACTTGGGTCCAGGTGTTTGAGACCAGTCTGGGCAACATAGTGAGATCTCCGTCTCTACCAAAAAAAAAAAAAAAAAAAAAGAAAGAAAGGAAGGAATAAAGAAAGGGTCTGCATGTTAAAAAATCAGACCATATAGGTGCTAGAAGGAAAAAAATGGTAAATTCTTTTAACACGTTTCAAACTATGTCTCAAAATCCAGAAACAATCAAAGACAGATTGATAAATTCTACTAAATAAACATAAAAACTTTTTTAATGGAAAACTCTCCAACGACCTTCATAGAAATGTTTAAAGCAGCTTAGTTCATCATAGCTCCAAAATGGAAATAACCAAAATAAACACCAACTGGTAAATGGGTGAGTACATCCATATGACAAAATGTTACTCAACAATAAAAAGAAATACTGATACATGCGCCGGGCATGGTGGCTCACACCTGCAATCACAGCACTTTGGGAGGTCGAGGCGGAAGGATCACAAGGTCAGGAGTTCGAGACCAGCCTGGCCAACACAGTGAAACCCTGTCTCTACTAAAAATATAAAAATTAGCCAGGCGTGGTGGCAGGTGCCTATAGTTCCAGCTACTCAGGAGGCTGAGGCAGGAGAATCGCTTGAACCCGGGAGATGGAGGCTGTGGTGAGCCGAGATCACACCACTGCACTTCAGCCTGGGCGACAGAGCCAGACTCCGTCTCAAAAAAAAAAAAAAGAAAAAAAAAGAAAGAAATACTGATATACGCAATAACAGTTGAATCTCAAAGCATTAAGCTAAGTGAAAGAAGCCAGACAGAAAACGCTATGTTCCATAACATTCCATTTATGGCACGGTAACAAAGAAAAAACAGAAATCAGATCAATGATACCAAGGATTAGGGATGGAAGAGGAAACTGACCACAAAGAGATATGAGGACAATTTCAGGTTGATGGAAACAGTCTATATCTTGATAGACGGTGGTTATACATTTTTAAAATTCATGCAACCTGAAAAGAGTGATTTTTACTGTATTAAAAGCATACCTCAAATGTGATTTGAAAACAAAAACCATCAAAACAAAGTAAAAAATAAAATAATGATAAACTGTGAAAAACATTTGCAATTAATATTACAGACAAACAGGCAATCTCCCTAAAGAGTTTGTAGAAAGAAAATATCAATAAATAGTTCACAGGGGAAAAAAAATTCACATGCCTCATAGACATAGAAAAAGATGCTCAATTTCACTCATAATAGTAAAGCATATTAAAATCATATTGAAATATTATTTCTCATCCATCCAGACTAACAAAATCCAAAAGAATAAAAACACACTCCATTTGCAAGGATCTGGGGAAACAGGAACTCATTGTTGTGGTACAAAATGTATGGAGGGAAATTTGGCATAATCTAATAAAATTATGGATGCTTTCATCCTTTGACTCAGCAATTCCATTCATAGGATTATATCCTACAGATAATAGTGTCCCACATAACAAATGCAAAGGATACATGTATAAGTTTCTTCACTGAGGTATTAACTGGCAAAAGCTAAAAACAAACAAACAAACAAACAAAAAAAAAAAACCTGGGGGCCAGGCACAGTTGCTCACACCTGTAATCCCAGCATTTTGGGAGGCCAAGGTGGGTGGATCGCCTGAGGTCAGGAGTTTGAGACCTGTAGTTTGAGGCTGCAGCCTGGTTAACATGGTGAAACCCTGTCTCTACTAAAAATACAAAATTAGCCAGATATAGTGGTGCCTGCCTATAATCCCAGCTACTCAGAAGTCAGAGGCAGGAGAATCTCTTGAACCCAGGAGGTGGAGGTTGCAGTGAGCCAAGATTGCACCACTGCACTCCAGCCTGGGCAACAGAGTGAAACTCCATCTCATAAATAAAGAATAAATGCCAAGGCTGCTGAGTGCAGTGGCTCATGCTTGTAACTCCGGCACTTTGAGAGGCCGAGGCAGGAAGACTAGTTGGGGCCAGGAGCTTGAGACTAGCATGGATAACACGGTGCAACTCTGTCTCACAATAAAATAAAATAAAATAAAACAAATAAATAAAATAAAATAAAAATTAGGTGTGGTGGTGCATGCCTGTAGTACCAGCTATCTGGGAGGCAGAAGTAGGAGGATTGCGTTAGTCCAAGAGTTTGAGGCTGCAGTGAGCTATGAATGTACCACTGTACTCCAGCCTTAATGACAGAGCAAGATCCTGTCTCAAAAAAAAAAAAAAAAAGAAAAAGAAAGAAAAAAGATACCTAAATTAACCTTTATTCATTATCTAATAATTTCAGGAGTTAGAAAATGAATATGGGAAGAAATACACCCCATATGCAACAGTTCAAAACAATAAAATACCTAAAAATAAATAACATAAAGAGTATAAAACCTAATTTTTTTTTTTTTGAGACACTTTGTCACCCAGGCTGGAGTGCAGTGGCACGATCTCGGCTCACTGCAACCTCTGCCTCCTAGGTTCAAGTGATTCTCATGCCTCAGCCTCCTCAGGACATGTGCATGCCACTGTGCCCAGCTTATTTTTATGTGTTTTTTGTAGAGATGAGGTTTTGCCATGTTGGCCAGGCTAGTCTCAAACTCCTGGCCTCATGTGATCGGCCCAGCTGTGCCTCCCAAAGTGCTGGGTTTACAGGCATGAGCCACCACACCAGGCCAAAAACCTAATTTTAAAACTATTCAATTTTATTGATGGCTCTAAAGCCAATACCTGAACAAATTGAGAGGCATTTTATAGTCTAAGATTAAAATTTTAATTTCCTTTTTAAAAAAACTACCCCTTCCCAAATGAATATGTAAACCTAATGCAACGCCAATCAAAATTCACCGTTTTCGGGGAAAGAGGACAAAATTATTTTAAATTCATGTAGTAAAATAAATGTGGCCAGGCGCGGTGGCTCATGCCTGTAATCCCAGCACTTTGGGAGGCCAAGGAGGGCGGATCACGAGGTCAAGAGATCAAGACCATCCTGGCCGACATGGTGAAACCCCATCTCTACTAAAAACACAAAAATTAGCTGGGCGTGGTGGTGCATGCCTGTAGTTCCAGCTACTTGGGAAGCTGAGGCAGGAGAATCGCTTGAACCTGGGAGGCGGCGGTTGCAGTAAGCCGAGATTGCACCACTGCACTCTAGCCTGGCGACAGAGTGAGATGCCGTCTCAAAAATAAATAAACAAACAAATAAAATACAATAAAATAAATATGTGAAAATTGCCAAGAAAATCTTGGGAAAAAAATTGTATCTTGCAATATATTAGAAAGTAATATAAAGCTATTATAAATAGCATGGTATTTGTATATAATAAACAAATATTTTGGTGGAAGAGTTCGGCAGTATCTTCAGGTATACATGGAAAAGGCAGGATTTTAATTTGGGAAGAAAGGATAATTTACTTAATAAACACTATTAACATGATAAGCCACCCATCTAAAAGGAATAAATTTATTTATTTATTTATTTATTTGAGATGGAGTCTCGCTCTGACGCCCAGGCTGGAGGGCAATGGCATGATCTCGGCTCACTGCAACCTCTGCCTCTCAGGTTCCAATGATTCTCCTGTCTCAGCCTTTTGCGTAGCTGGGATTACAGGTGGCCGCCACCATGCCCGGCTGATTTTTATATTTTTAGTAGAGATGGGGTTTCATCATGTTGGCCAGGCTGGTCTCGAACTCCTGACCTCAGGTGATCTGCCCGCCTCGGCCTCCCAAAGTGCTGGGATTAAAGGCATGAGCCACCGCGCCCAGTCTAAAAGGAATAAATTTAAACTGCTACCTCCAACCACACTCAAAAATAAATTCTACGCTGGGTGTCGTGGCTGAACACTTTGGGGTGGCTTGAAGCTAGAAGTTTGAGACCAGCCTGGGCAATGCAGCGCAACCTCGTCTCCACAAAAAACTGAAAAGTAAAAATAAAAATTAGCCAGGCATGGTGGCACATGCCTGTAGTCTCAGCTACTCATGAGGCTGAGTCAAGAGGATTGCTTGAGCTCAGCTGTTCGAGGCTGCAGTGAGTATGACGGCACCAGTGCACTGCACTGTGGGCAACAGAGTGACATCCTATCCCAACACCTCCCTCCACAAAAAACAAAGACCAGGCATGGTGGCTCACACCTGTAATACCAGCACTTTGGGAAGCCAAGGTGGCAGGATCGTTTGAGCCTACGAGTTTGAGACCAGCCAGAGTAACACAGCTCACCCCACCTCTACAAAAATAAAAAATTACCCAGGGTTGTTGGCATGCCCCTGTATGCAGTCCTAGCTACTCAGGAGGCTGAGGTAGAAGGATCACTTGAGCCCTTGAGGCTATAGTGAGCTATGATCTTACCACCACACTCCAGCCTGGATGATGGAGCAAGACCCCATCTCAAAAATAAATAAATAAAAATAAATAAATAAATTCTAGATGGATATGAGAAATGCCAAAGTAATACTATAATTTTTAATAATAATAAATTTTATAATAATTATAATATCACTTTCATTTCAGAAAAGGGTACAGGAAACAGGGATAGCACCCCCACACTAAGAATCACTATGCATGCTTTCAATACCATCCTTATTATCAGGCTGAAACCTTGAAATTAGAACTTTTGAGTTGACTGATTAGAAGCTGTTATTTTAACTGTACAATTCACTGGAGATGGTAGTTATTCATTTTGCTTCTTCTCCTAGGTCTTCATATCCAGAAATGTAACTTTGGCAATATTCTTCACAGAAAAATGTTCTATTGGCTGGGCACGGTGGCTCACGCCTGTAATCTCAGCACTTTGGGAGGCTGAGGCGGGCAGATCATGAGGTCAGGAGATCGAGACCATCTTGGCTAACATGGTGAAACCCCGTCTCTACTAAAAACACAAAAAATTAGCCAGGCGTGGTGGTGGGCACCTGTAGTCCCAGCTACTTGGGAGGCTGAGGCAGGAGAATGGCGTGAACCCAGGAGGCAGAGCTTGCAGTGAGCCGAGATCGCACCGCTGCACTCCAGCCTAGGCAACAGAGCAAGACTCCATCTCAAAAAAAAAAAGAAAGAAGAAAAAGAAAAACAATGTTCTATTACAATAAAGCAAACTGGAGAATTCATGATTGCTGTCATTTTCTCCTCACCATGCATAAAGACTTGGATGTTTACACCTCAGACACAATCTCACATTAGGCAGATTTTCTGAAAGCAAAACTTGCTCAAGATTTTGCATGAGGGAAGGAGGATAAGTAACGTATAAATACCAATGGTAAAAATCTTTCCAAAAGAAAATAAGGGAGGCCGTGCTCAGTGGCTCACACCTGTAATCCCAGCACTTTGGGAGACCAACATGGGAGGATCACTTGAGGCCAGGCATTCAAGACCAGCCTCGGCAAAATAGCAAGATCCCACCTCTTTCTATTAAAAATTTAAAAATTATTTTGAAAAAGAAAATGAAGGCAAAATCTAACATGGGAACTTACGATTCAGAAAAAAAAAGTCATATAAGCAATAAGAGGCTACAAGATGGATAACCTAAGTGGATGGAATGTCACTGTGTTCTACAGTGTGAAGGAACAATGGGGACTTTGAGAGCATCCAAGCAGTTTTGGACTTAGAGGGACATTCCAGCTCAAGGACTTACTAACTGGGTGACCTTGGGTGAGTCTCATCATCTGTTTCTTCAGTGTCAAAGAGATAATAATGCCTTGGTCACAATGTTTTGGGAGGATGGAAATGAAATGATACATGTAAACATGCCTAGCATGGTACCAGGAACATTTTTAGTTTCCTCTCCCATTAACTTATTACTGGAATTTGTTTAGAGATAGGGCAAGAATATAGTCCTAGTTCCCTAAGGTTTATGGGAAGAAGCACAGATCCACTCTTGCAGCGGGACACCGTGAGACATCACTCCCAAGTGTAGAGGGACGGGGTGAGTCAACGCCACACCAATCAATTCATACTTCATGGTTTGATTTCTGCGCCTCCTTCAGTCTCTCTCCATATGCAACATTTCCCTCTTTACTGTGTGGCTTCCTTTCTTCCTGCTGCAAAATGCCTGCATCTATGCCCTTGTCAGTGCCTATCTGCCAGTGAAAAGAATATCCATTAAAGCATTTGTGTTTCTGGGAATTAAATATTCTAAACTTATTAAACATAACAAAATTGGATATAGTTTGGTGAAATCTTCCTCTGCTCCTGTTATGAACTGAATTGTGTCACTCCCAAATACATACTTGGAAGCCCTAACCCCCAGTGTGATGGTATTTGGAGACAGGACCCGTAAGAAGGATATCGAGATTATAAAGTCGTATGGGTAGAGTCCTAACTCAATTAGGACTGGGGTTCTTAGAATAAGGGCAAGAGAGCCCAGGGGTGTTGTTGGGGCCTACAAAACAATACCCCACTGTATGATGCTTTGGCGCTGAGTGCTTTGAACTAAAGGAGAACTAGAGTCTCTCTGACCTTTTCCTGCCCTTCTGCCTCTTGTCGCTTTTTCTCTCCCAAAGTGCAGGGAGAGGCATTCTCTGAATTTCCCTTATGTGCCTTGAGATCCTTCAGAAAAATCTGAATTGTCCTGCATCCCCCTCCACAGGAATCCCATCATGTAGGGAGACTGACTTACCACAGGAAAGAAGACCAAAGGTTAACACCAAATATCCGGACAGACTTTGTCACAAGTTATCACCTGTTCTTCTGGTCCATTCTTTCTCTTCCTCAAATCATTTATTTATTATATAAGCTGTCTGCATCCCTCCTTCCCTCTCCCCTGTGATGAGAGCATATAAGCTTCTAAATCACACTGCTTTGGGGGTATTTACTTTTCTTTCTTGCGATGCCCCTTTTCTCTTGTTCATCTGTTTACAGTCAGTTCATTTCATAGACTCAAATTACAGAACCTTCAGAGGGTGATGGGAAAATTCCCTTTGCCCCTACAATGTGTATGCCCAGAGAAAAGACCATAGCAGGACACAGCAAGAAGTCAGCCATCTGCAAGCCAGGGAGAGAGGCCTCGGCAGAAGCCAAACCTGCCAACACCTTAATCTTAGACTTCTGGTTTCCAGAACTCTGAGAAAAAACATTTAGGTTGTTTAAGTCATCTAGTCTGTGGCAGTTTGTTATGGCAGCCTGAGCAAACTAATACAGCTCCCAAAATAATTGTAAGAATAGATTTAACCGAGTGGCTATCACGTGACATGTACAGAGTGTTTTGGACTGAATGCCATTTAATCTTTATAACAACCCTAAGAGGTTAGTTAGTATTATAGTGCTGGGATGAATAAGGATGAATAAAGCAAGAAGAAAGGAGGTTTAGAAGAACTTGCCCTCAACCATTCACTGCCCAGTGGGACCTGAATCCAGGTCTATTTGGTCCCATAGTCTAAAACCTGTTAAACCTGTTACCTTACAGGAATGACAGAAAGCCTTAACTTTTCATTGGCCATGATAATGTAGAGGAGTAGTGGTATTCATAATCCATATGATGCCAATCCACAAATTATTTATATTTGGAATTAGATGGGTTTTGTACTTAAATTTGATAGGAGTTCGAATGGTGTGCTTGAGCAATCATAGTATTTAATTCATTCCAGAAACACAGAGGGCATTGTTGTAGGCAAAACAGACAAAGCCCCCTACTCCCATGGGGATTCCATTCTTTGACGAGGGAGAGAAAAAGGAGGTAGACATAAAACATAATACATAAAAGAAGTAAACATATTTCTCTCTTTTTTTATTTTTCTGAGATAGGGTCTCACTCTGTTGCCCAGACTGGAGTGCAGTGGCACAAGCAGGGCTCACGCCAGCCTTGACCTCCTGGATTCAAATGATCCTACCACTTCAGCCTCCCAAGTAGCTGGGACTACAGGCATGTACCAGCATGCCCAGCAAAGTTTTTATAGAGATAGGGTTTTGCCATATTGCCCAGGCTCAAACAATCTGCCCACCTTAGTCTCCCAAAGTGCTGGGATTACAGGCATAAGCCACCATACCTGGCCAACATATTTCATAGTGTGTTATTGAAAAATGCTGTGAAGAAAAATAAACAAGGAAAAGATAAAAAGTGTTGGGCAGGGGATGAGGGTTCAATGTTAAATAGGGTTATTGGGCCGGGCGCGGTGGCTCATGCCTGTAATCCCAACACTTTGGGAGGCTGAGGTAGGCAGATCATTTGAGGTCAGGAGTTCAAGATCAGCCTGACCAACATGGTGAAACCCTGCCTCTACTAAAAATACAAAAATATTAGCCGGGCGTGGTGGCACATGTCTGTAGTCCCAGCTACTTGGGAGGTTGAGGCAGGAGAATTGCTTGAATGCGGGAGGCGGAGGTTGCAGTGAGCCGAGATGGCACCAATGTACTCCAGCCTGGGTGACAGAGCGAGATGCCATCTCAAAAAAGAAAGAAAAAAAAATTGCCAGGTGCAGTGGCTCACGTCTGTAATCCCAGCACTTTGGGAGGCCAAAGTGGGCGGATCACTTGAGGTCAGGAGTTTGAGAACAGCCTCGCCAACATGGCAAAACTCCATCTCTACTAAAAATACAAAAATTAGCCAGGTGTGATGGCACATGCCTGTAATCCCAGATACTAGGGAGGCTGAGGCAGGAGAATTGCTTGAACCCAGGGGACGGAGGTTACTGTGAGCTGAGATAGGGCCATTGCATTCCAGCCTGGGAGACAGAGTGAGACTCTATCTCAAAAACAAAACAAACAAACAAAAAATCAAAGGGTTTGTAGTGATAGTTGCATCATTCATTTACCTATTGAGTCAACATAGTTATCAATTAAATAAGGTTGAGTGTGGTAGCTCACACCTACAATCCCAGCACTTTGAGAGGCCAATGTGGGAAAACAGCTTGATGCCAGGAGTTCGAGAGCAGCTTAGGCAGTAAAGCAAGACCCCGTTTCTACAAAAATAAATAAATTAGCTGGGTGATGGCACATGCCTATAGTCTCAGCTACTTGGGAGGCTAAGGCATATGTATCCCTTGAGGTGGGCAGGTCAAGGCTGCAGTGGGCTGTGATCACGTCACTGCACTCCAACCTAAGGAACAGGATGGACTCTGTCTTTAAAATGTTTTAAAAAAGAAATAATTATGTTGACTTGTAAAAGATGAATCAATGGCTTTCAATACTTTAAATTTTTACTGTTATACAGTAAAAATCCTGTACAGGGAGTACAGGATTCTCATTTCACTAACAAAGATGTGCAAGAAATAAATTTTTCTTGTTCTCTTTTTCCCTCCTCTCTCCTTCACCTCTTGGAAAAAAAAAATCATTTTTCTATTTTTTTTTTCTCTGAGACAGGATCTCACTCTGTCATCCAGGCTGGAGTGCAGTGGCACGACCTCAGCTTACTGCAGGCAGGGCTCAAGTGATGCTCCCAACTCAGCCTCTGAGTAGCTGGGACTACAGGTATGTACCCCTATGCTTGGCCAATTTTTTAACATTTTTGGTAGAGATGGGGTTTTCCCATGTTGCCCAGGCTGGTCTCAAACTCCAGACCTCAAGAGATCTGCCCACCTTGGCCTCCCAAAGTGCTGAGATTACAGGCAAGAGCCACCACACCTGCCAAGAATTTTTTTTTTCTAACTGAACGCTATTTTATTTTTCTTTTCTTTTCTTTTTTATTTTTTGACAGAGTCTTGCTCTGTTGCCCAGGCTGGAGTGCAATGGCACGATCTCCACTCACTGCAACCTCCGCCTCCCGGGTTCAAGCAATTCTCCTGCCTCGGCCCTCCAAGTAGCTAGGATTACGGGTGCCTGCCACCACGCCCAGCTAATTTTTTTGTGTTTTTAGTAGAGGTGGGGTTTTGCCATGCTGGCCAGGCTGGTCTCGAACTCCTGACCTCAGGTGATCCACTTGCCTCAGCCTCCCAAAGTGCTGGGATTACAGGTGTGAGCCAACGCACCCGGCCTATTTCTTTTCAAATAGGCAATACATGCACATGGCAAAATGAACAAAGTAAACAGGGAAAAACATCTCTTTCTATCCCAACCCGAGAAAATGTTTCCTAAAACCAAATCTTGCTCACGTTGGCACCTCCCTCACTTCTCTGTTGAGTCAAAGTCCAGGTTTCCCAGGAATAGTGGTGAGTTCTCCATGTCATGATCTACTGGCCAGCATCAGGCAAGATGCCCTCCATCCCATCTGCAGTCTGTTGTCAGTTGCACAGGTGAAGGCTACAGGATTCTCCTCCTGGTACCCTCTTGGCAACACTGCCCCACTGCTGGCTGCAGAAGAAGGTGTCTAATGGCTCCCTGAGTCCTGCAGGAGGCTGGGGGCCTGGGAGGGTGTCTTAACCTGTCCAGCCACCACCTCCTTTAGCAAAGTGCTGGGGATGCAAGGCACTTCAGATTTCTTGGCTGGCTCTCCCATTCATCTGCGGCCCTGTGAGAAAGGTCGGGGTAGAGGTTTGCTCAGCCACTGGTTTACTGACCTTCACCCCTCCAACTTGACTGAAAGCTGAGGATGTCTCATGGGAAACAGCAGTATCTAACCTCTTTCTCTCAGAATATCTTTTCCTCTTGCAATCTGAGATGTTTGCTTGATTAGAGAATACAGAGATGGACTCTGCATATTCTAACCATTGTATTATCTGTCTTAAACTTTAAGCCTCTACCCAATGTTTGGGCTTTTGAAATTTAAAACTCCTTAACTCTTGCATCTCGAGGTATTGTCTTGGGAAACTCCCCTAAGGCAAGGAATGAAGAGGATTTAAGGGAGGAAAGCAGAAATTAGAGGGAAAAGAAGATGAGAAAATTCAAGGGAATGTCCTTCTCCACCAAACCTAAAGTTGTCTGGCCTGTAGTCTGGTTATGACGGTTATAAACTTTCAAACACACAATTTAAAATAAAGCAGCCGGGCGCGGTGGCTCACGCCTGTAATCCCAGCACTTTGGGAGGCCAAGGCAGGCGGATCACGAGGTCAGGAGATCGAGACCATCCTGGCTAACACGGTGAAACCCCGTCTCTCCTAAAAATACAAAAAATTAGCCGGGCCTGGTGGCGGGCACCTGTAGTCCCAGCTACTCAGGAGGCTGAGGCAGGAGAATGGGGTGAACCCGGGAGGCAGAGCTTGCAGTGAGCCGAGATCGTGCCACTGCACTCCAGCCTGGGCGACAGAACGAGACTCTGTCTCCAAAAAAAAAATAATAAAATAAAATAATAATAAAATAAAATAAAATAAAGCAATGCCTAAAAAATTTAGATGCAGTAATTAAAATAGCTTATGAAATGTTCTGTTAGGGAGAAAAAAACCATTTTCTTGAAAAAAAGTTTAAATAAAACATTTCCTGCAAAATTTTTTTTTTTACAAAGGTATAGCCATGACCACAGTGCAAAACTTGCCGAGAGCTTTCGTGTCAATATTTATGACATTTCATTTTCAGGCTCAAATGGCCAAAGCATTACAGGGTCCTTTGTGTTTAAGCTAAATTGGAATTGAGCAAAATCACTTGCAATCACCTGACAAGTCATATAATCTAGATCTTTCCTTGTTTCCACTTGCTAGCTTCAGTTAAACAAAAATTATGGGAGACCATTGTTTTGGACTGTGCTCCTGCACTAGGCCCCAAGAAAGCAGACCAACTAAAATGGAATCACTTCTTCTAAATGCCACATCATCCAACTGAAACTTTAAGGGAGAAGATAGATCCCAAAACAGATCAATTTTCCCTGACATCAGGAGATTCCAGTCTACTTGAGTAAGCATCATAAGGAAGTCCTTTCTGCTTTAATGCGTTACAAAAAGGTAGCCTGGGCTGGGCGCCGTGGCTCATGCCTGTAATCCCAGCTCTTTGGGAGGCTGAGGCAGGGAGATCACCTGAGATCAGGAGTTCAAGACCAGCCTGACCAATATGATGAAACCCCATCTCTACTAATATAAAACTTAGCCGGGCATGGTGGCACGTGCCTGTAATCCCAGCTACTCGGGAGGCTGAGACAGGAGAATCGCTTGAACCCGGGAGGTGGAGGTTGTAGTGAGCCGAGATCAGGCCACTGCAATCCAGCCTAGGCAATAAAAGTGAAACTCCGTTTGAAGAAAAAGAAAAAGGTTGCCTGGGCCAGGCGCGGTGGCTCATGCCTATAATCCTAGCACTTTGGGAGGTTGAGGCGAGTGGATAACGAGGTCGGGAGATCAAGACCATCCTAGCTAACAAGGTGAAACACGTCTCTACTAAAAATACAAAAAATTAGCCGGGTGTGGTGGCACACTCCTGTAGTCTCAGCTACTTGGGAGGTTGAGGCAGGAGAATCGCTTGAACCCGGGAGGCGGAGGTTGCAGTGAGCTGAGATCACAACACGGCACTCCAGCCTGGGCAACAGAGTGAGATTCCGTCTCAAAAATAAAATAAAATAATTAGTGGGGCATAATGGCGCATGCCTGTAATCCCAGACATTTGGGAGGCTGAGACAGGAGAATCGCTTGAACCCAGAAGACAGTGGTTGCAGTGAGCCAAGACTGCCCCAGTGTACTCCAGCCTGGGCGGCTGAGCGAGACTCCATCTCAAAAAAAAAAGTAGCCTGAAGTAACCTGTGTTAACCAACATGATTTTTTCCCCTATTGTTCTGTTTCCTTATTTTCCATCTTACAAAACCCACCGTTCGGCCATTGCTCAGTGGAAGCTCTCATTCTGTTCTGTAGAAAGGAGGCTGCCCTGACTCATGAATTGCAAATAATAGCTAATTAGATCTATGATAAAATTTGTTGTAATGTTGTCTTTTGACATTTCTGACCTTAGACAGAACTTACTTTACCTCCATACCTCACTTTCCTCTCTCACTCTCTTACACTCAGCTCTCTTTTACCTTTGGGCTGTGATTTTATTTATTTTTGAGATGGAGTCTTGCTCTGTTGCCCAGGCTGGAGTGCAGCGGCGTGATCTCAGCTCACTGCAACCTCTGCCTCCTAGTTCAAGCGATTCTCCTGCCTCAGCCTCCTGAGTCACTGGGATTACAGGCACATGCCACCATGCCCGGCTAATTTTTGTATTTTTAGTAGAGACGGGGTTTCACCATGCTGGCCGGCTAGTCTCGAACTCCTAACCTCGTGATCCGCCCACCTTGGGCTCCCAAAGTGCTTGGACTATAGGTGTGAGCCACTGTGCCTGGCCTGGGCTGTGGTTTTAAAGCAAGCTCCTGGTCTCACTGCTCTTGCCAGCTCCCTTGGGCCAGTTTCCCCTGTCCTAGAGCTCAGGGTGGCTGCTGGAGGCACTGAAGCTACATGCTATGATTAATTTTTCCTGAGACAATTTAATGTAAATTATCTTCCAGTTGGCTACCATCTAATGTGTCTCTTGTATTCCAGAGACAAGTTTTTTGTTTGTTTGTTTGTTTGTTTTTGAGACGGAGTCTCGCTCTGTCCCCCAGGCTGGAGTGCAGTGGCACAATGTCAGCTCACTGCAAGCTCCGCCTCCGGGTTCAGGCCATTTTCCTGCCTCAGCCTCCCGAGTAGCTGGGACTACAGGCGCCCGCCACCTCGCCCAGCTAATTTTTTTGTATTTTTAGTAGAGACAGGGTTTCACCGTGTTAGCCAGGATGGTGTCCATCTCCTGACCTCGTAATCTGCCCGCCTCGGCCTCCCAAAGTGCTAGGATTACAGACGTGAGCCACTGTGCCCGGCATCAAGAGACAAGTTCTTTTAAAGTGTTGTCTTTGTATTGTCTCAAATTCCTCACTTCCAATCACTTTTCAACCTACTATAGCCTAGCTCCACATGGAGACTGCTGTTGCTTAAGTCAGCAACGATCTTTTTAGTGGCTTAACCGGGAAATAATCATTCAACAAATATTTATTGAGTGTCAGCTCTGTGCCATGCACTCTTACTAGGTGCTAGGGATACAGCCGTATATAAAATGATTAAAAGTCCCTGTTCCAATGGAGCTTACATTTTAGTAGGAGAAGAAAGACCATACAGATTTGCTTTTTTTTTTCTTTCTTCTTCTGTTTTCTTAATTTTTATTGTTTGTAAAGTGAAAGTAAGTTTATTAAGAAAGTAAAAGAAGAAAGAATGGCTACTCTGTAGGCAGAGCAGCATATTTTTCTTTTCTTTCTTTGGTTTTTTTTTTTTTAGAGATGGGGTTTCACCATGTTGCCCAGGTTGGACTTGAACTCTTTTATACTAAAGGGATCCTCCTGCTTCAAGTAACTGAGACTATAGGCGCATGACACCACACTCAGCTAGATTTCCTTATTTCTTTATTGTTCTTATTTTAATGATATTCCAATTCCAATCACCCAAGACAGAAATCTGGAAGACCCTATACGTCTTCATCCCTCATTCAATCTGTCACCAAGCCTCAATTCAACTCCAAAATCTCCCTCTAATCTACCCCTTCACTAAAGTCCCACACTACTTGCCTTAGATTGGCTATGAAAACCTATACCACAGGACTGGGTGTGGTAGTTCAGGCCTGTAATCCCAGCACTTTGGGAGGCTGAGGCAGGTGGATTACTTGAGCTCAGGAGTTTAAGACCAGCCTGGCCAACATGGTGAAACTCCATCTCCACTAAAAAAAAAAAAAAAAAAAAAAAATTAGCTGGGTGCAGTGGTGCGTGCCTGTAATCCCAGGTGCTCAGGAGGCTGAGGCAGGAGAATCACTTGAACCCGGGAAGCAGAGACTGCAGTGAGCCGAGATCATGCCACTGCACGTCTCCCATTACATATTCCTTCAAGGACTTCCCATTGCCTGTGAGTATATTTCTAAAGAAAAAGTAGGCTGGGCACGGTGGCTCATGCCTGTAATCCGAGCACTTTGGTAGGCTGAGGTGGGCAGATCACCTGAGGTCGGGAGTTCATAGACCAGCGTGACTAACATGGAGAAACCCTGTCTCTACTAAAAATACAAAGTTAGCCGGGCGTGGTGGCACATGCCTGTAATCCCGGCTACTTAGGAGGCCGAGGCAGGAGAATCATTTGAAGCCGGGAGGTGGAGGTTGTGGTGAGCCAAGATTATGCCATTGCACTCCAGCCTGGGCAACAAGAGTGAAACTCCATCTCACTCATACACACACACACACACACAGATCTCGCTATGTTGCCCAGGCTGGTCTCAAGCTCCTGAACTCAAGCAATCCTCCCACCTTGGCCTCCCAAAGTGCTGGGATTACAAGCGTGAACCACTGTACCCGGACTATTTTCTTATACTAGGTTTTTAAAGAGAGCACTTAAAAAAATTAAAAAGACGTTATAGTTTTTTTAATAATGGTCAAGCTGATCATAAATAGTTTAAATAATAGTAAAAAAAAAAAAAAAGCATGGGAAGAAACTATAACAAAATAAAAGTCCATTTCCAGGTTTTGAAAAATATTGGATTTTTTTTTTTTTTTTTTGAGACAGACTCTCGCTTTGTCGCCCAGGTTAGAATGCAATGGCGCGATCTCGGCTCACTGCAACCTCCGCCTCCTGGGTTCAAGTGATTCTCCTGCCTCAGCATCCTGAGTAGCTGGGATTACAGGCACGCACCACCACCCCCAGCTAACTTTTGTATTTTTAGTAGAGACGGGCTTTTACCATGTTGGTCAGGATGGTCTCAAACTCCTGATCTGGTGATCTGCCTGCCTCGGCCTTCCAAAGTGTTGGGATTACACGCGTGAGCCGCCACGCCTGGCAAAGAATACTGAAATATTTTTATACTTACAGACATCCACCAAGTATTTCTGAGTATCTATATACTTATATAGATTCATTTGTGTGTGTGTATACGTTTCATATGAATGGGATAATTCTAAACATGCTCGTCTATAATCTCTTCTTATACTTTATGTCACAGACATCTATTCATGTGATGTCTAAATATAGCATCATTATTTTTAGTGGCTTCAGTGTTCCTTTTTACATAATTTTAATTTACTTAACCAATTTTATTTGAAGGACTTTTATTTTACTCTTCCCCACTCCCTATTTGCGTAATTATTTCCTTAGGGTAAATTCCCTGAGATGGGATGCCAGAATAAAGGATGTGCACATGTTACTTGACAAAACATTGCTAAGCTGTCTTTGGGAAGCACATCAGACAGAACTACATTCAGTTGAATGAGACAGAATATCCAAAAGGGTGGCTTATACAGACAGGCATTTATGTAAAAAAAAAAGAGGCAGTCCTGAGGCCGGGCACAGTGGCTCACACCTGTAATCCTAGCACTTTGGGAGGCCGAGGCGGGTGGATCACGAGGTCAGGAGTTTGAGACCAGCCTGGCCAACATGGTGAAACCTCGCTTGTGCTGAAAAATACAAAAATTAGCCAGGCATGGTGACGGGCGCCTGTAGTCCCAGCTACTAGGGAGCCTGAGGCAGGAGAATCGCTTGAACCTGGGAGGCAAAGGTTGCAGTGAGCCGAGATTGTGCCACTGCACTCCAGCCTGGGCGACAGAGCAAGACTCCATCTTAAAAA